>NW_022631067.1:400522-426654 GCF_010015895.1 Lontra canadensis
TGTCGGGCTGTGTGTCCGTCCCCTGCTGTCGGGCTGTGTGTCCGTCCTATGTTTCTGGCCCACGTTATCAGAGGTAAGTTCTGTCTGACATGAACACCAAATGCGTGTGGCCGGCTGTCTCCTGGGATGTTGGCCTTTCTGGCCCCGCACCGCCAGCCCCTCTGTTCTGGCTTGGCAGCATTTTGACGTGGAGAAGTAGCCGTGTCCTGTGTTCTGGATCACAGATGGGTGGGCCTCATGTCCACTGAGATGGCTGCAGAGTGCGGTGCCCCTGGCGCCTGGGATGACACTGCTGTCCCTGCTGTTCTCTGTCCACCTTGCACATGTGGAAACTGGGTCCCAGCCCCGTGCACCGTGGAACACAGAGACCCGGCCCTAGGAGGCCCTGCCCCACGGAGGGCTCCGGGGGCAGGAAGACGGGGCAGGAGGCCCTCGTGCTCAGGTGCGCGTCTCCCCGCAGCTGGTCATCCTGGCCGTGGAGAGCGTCACCCTGGCCCTGATGGAGATCAAGGTCTGTGACGGCCAGGAGCACCGTGTGGCCATCTCCGTGCGGGAGGATGAGGCCACCCTGGAGGTCGACGGCACCAAGGGCCGGAGCGAAGTGAGTGGGGCACGTCTGCGGGAGCTCCTGGCCACGCTGGCGACGCACCTGCAGGGCTCTGTGCTCACCTTCGCGGGCGGACTGCCAGGTAGGGCTCCCGCGGCGATGCCCTCAGGGTGGGACGTCCGCGGCTCTGACCGGCAGGCTGCTCGCCCCCCGTGGAGCCTGGGCATTCCCTGTAGGCCGGGCTTCGTGGCTGGCCTGGTGCTGCCCTAGTGCCCTTCGTGCCTGCCCAGCAGTCCGGGCTTGAGGCTGAGACCACACCTGCCAGGGACAGGCCTCGGCCCAAAGCTGCCGCCCCTGCATTCCCCAAGAGCTCCCCCAGGCGTGCTTCAGGCAGAGGCTCCGCTGAGCCGGTGGGGCAGGGCTGGCCACCAGGGCCCGTGCCAGAGTCTGGGTGCCCTGGTCCCGATGTTCACCTCTGAGGCCAGAGTCCCCTCCAGCCTCCGTGCTGCCCAGGAAGGGGCAGCAGACCGCTGCCTCCCACAGACGGGGACTCGTGTCTGACTGCGGGAGGGGAGCTGGCCAGTGGCCGGGAGTGATCAGGGCAGAGCGGCCGAAAGGGTCCTGGGGCAGCTGCTGTGTGAGCCTTCCCGACGCCACGGCCCCAGGGCTCAGTCCAGGTCTGCCCTTGCCGCCCGGACGCCTGCCTTGGCCAGCACACACACGCTCCTTTTAGTTTTCATAGACAAACCTTCGAAGAAGGGGGGCTGGGGTGTGGGGAGCCCTGCAGCGTGAACGACTCCTCTGGGCCAAGAAGGAGATCAGGGCGATTTACTGATCTAACTATCCGAGTGCACTTCCTGGGGGCAGGCAGGTGTCCCTGCAGGCCCGCAGCTGAGCTGCTGCTGGTCTGGGCACACAGGGACCCATGCCCCTGAGGAGAAAGGCTGGGCACTGATGGGGCCCTCGGTGCCCGGGAGCGCGGTGCCGGGGGACCTGCAGGACGGGGAGCCCGGTCTCCAGACGGACGGCCGCTCGCTTGTGAGACAGTGTTGTTCTCTCCCCACTGGCCCAGATGTGCCCGTGACCGCAGCGCCAGTCACGGCCTTTTACCACGGCTGCATGACACTGGAGGTCAACCGGAAGGTGCTGGACCTGGACGAGGCCGTCTACAAGCACAGCGACATCACGTCCCACTCCTGCCCCCACGTCGAGCAGGCCACCCCCTAGGCCGGCAGGAGGAGGGACGGCCGGTCCCCCGCCCCCAGCGAGAGCAGCTGTGGACGTTGTGCCCCCCGCGGGCCGAGGTTCCTCTGAGACTGTTCTGTGCCTGTAACATACGTGTGCGTGGCTGAGGAGCTGATGTCAGCTGCGCGAGGCCCCGGCCCCGGCCCCAGCAGAGACCGGGGCTGCACACGCCGGAGCGGACCCAGGAAAATAATCCTGTTATTCTATTACCGATGCTTCTTTCTGGCCTGAAAGTATGGAAAAATAAAATATTTAGAGAACCCTTTTTAACTGTGCTGCGGGCTCTGCTCCTTGCTCGTTCGTGCCCAGCGGCGGGTCGGCCCCCCTCCAGCCCCTCCCCAGCTCCCGGCTCCGGGCGCTGCTGCCCTGCTCTCTGTGCCATGGACACAACTCCGATGGAGACGAGGGCCCTGTCACCCCTCCTGACACAGGGCAGGTTCGCACCTGTCTGCCTTCTCCCTACACAAACCCATTCCCCTCTCGGTCTCCCATTTTCTCTCCTCAGAGCAGCTCTAATGGCTGGAGCTGCTGGAATCTGGTTACGCGGGTACACCTGCCGCTTTGCGAGGTGGGGGGTGCAGGCGCCGTTCTGACCCCAAGAGGACACAAAAGGAAAATGCACTGGGGCCCCAGGGCCACCAGCACACACAGGTCGCAGAGGCCCGGGGGTGGGTTGGCGGGGAGGCCAGTGTTGAGGTCGGAGCTCCGGCAGGGCAGGTCTGTCTGCCTGATGTGACAGTCACGGGATGGCCGGTGGTCACCGTCAGGGCGGCGACGGTCACGGGATGGCCGGCGGTCACCGTCACGGTCATGCATAACGCACCAGACAAGTTTCTGGCACCCCCTGGAGACCGCGCTTGATGACCGGAAAGCTCCTCCAAAACAGGTGTTCTTAGATTCCAAACCTCGAATTTCCTGAGGCTGTGGGGCAGGTCTGGGTTGCCCCAAGGAGGGCGGCAAAGCATCCCCCAGCCCTGTCCTTTCTCAGTACAGAGTGACCTGTGAAAGCAGCATCAGCCAAGCACGGAGCAGCGTGGATTTTGGTGCCTGACAGCATACCGTGAGTCCAGAAGTCACGTACTGACCTGTAGACAAGCAGGTGCAGAAGGAAGGACAGAGCCCGAGGAGCCCACCCACAGCTATGGGGCAAGAAGCAGAGTGAGCCGGGCAGCACAGAGGAGGAGAGACCCCCTTCAGGTTTCTAGAAAGCAGCCTGTGGCTTCAAGGACGTGGGCCCCAAATGTGCCCCGGTGGGAGCAGATGGGTACCCCTCCTCAGCCATGGCTGGCCCACCCTTGAAGGGGTCTCTAGGATTCTGGAGGGGCCGCCCACCACAGACCCCCACCAGGAGGGACCCCTCCCTGGCCTGTTCATCATGGGGATGACGGCTGCAGGTGGCAGATGCCGGGGCATGGAAACAGGAAGGCCCAACAGGCTCTCACGGGCCTGGCCATTAAGGCCGACCCAGGGTCCCTGGCACATTCACCAGGCCCTCAGCACTCCCTGGCCTGCCCACGGACACCACCATTGCCTGCCCAGCTGTGTCCTTTCTACCGTCTTCCGAGATGTGTGGCAGCATCTGGATGGAAGTTCTATTGACTTGGGCCTTGAGAGAACTAGTCTAAGAGGTTCTTCAGGTGGTTTTCTAGGCTGGTGCAGGAGAAGCAGGGCACGCAGTGAAGCCATGTCCCCGGAGAGCACAAGCTGGGCTGTCCCTGGGCAGCTCTGACCGATTACGTCCTCATGAGCCGTCCATCTCCAGCCAAGGTCCTAGGGGAAGGGCCTTCTCCTACAGCACTGTGGGCTTCCATGCTCTCAGTCTGCAGCCAGCGTGGATGCATGTAACTGCTTATAGCATAAGGGGACCCCTAAACCCGGGCCCCCTCTGCTGGCTCCCAGGCAGCTGGGACTCGGGGCTGCAGGACACAGCCTCATTGTCCATCAGGGCAGTGAAACCTCAGTTCCTGGGACCTTTGATGTTGACCAGGAGGACCACGGCCTGGACGCTGTCTGCTCAATAAGTAGGAAGCCTCACCCCAACGCAGACCACCTCCAGCACCCCTAAGCACAGCTCTGAGAAGTGTGGGAGGCAAGGCCAGCCTGTAGCCCCTAGGAGAACACCAGGCCACCCCCCAGCTGGCCTCAGGAACATCAGGAACCCAAAGCAGCTTTAGGGCCTGATCCGTTTCTCAGCGTGTTGCCGCACCATTCCCCGTGGTGTTATCTGCTTTCCCTCACTGTGGAGGCAGCTCTGGAATGTTCTTGTGGAATGTTCCCCTGGCCAGCCCCAGTCTCTCGAGAAGGCCAGGACAGCCAGAGCAGAGAGCGCACACGCTGAGCTCCGGGACCCCATGGGCACATGCAGCCATGGCTTAGGGGCCTTCTGACTATCCCAAGCCATCCTCTGTGAAGGGAGCTGGGCACAAATCCGTTTCCTGCTGTGGTTTCCTTAGATATCCGCTGGGCACCAGGGTACCTCCAGCTACGGCCAAGTAAAAGCTCATACCCTGTAAGGGCTGAATACAGCCGTACGGTCCCCACGGCTGCCAGGCAGGTTGGCACCCTCACCACTGTCCAACCGGGGGTGCTGGCAGCCGAGGGGTCAGAGACAGACGAAGCTCCATCATCTGACTGTGCACTCCGCCAGAGGCCCTGGAGGAGCCTGATTCAGTCTGGTGGAGGAGGACAGTAGTGACAGACAGGAGTGACTTTGTGCTACGGGGACGGCACGGGGAATAGAACACGCTGTGTACCGAGCTATGGTCTAATTTGCTTTTGGCTTTTCAAGAGAAGAGCTGCAATAATTTTGTTTGTTTGTTGTTTTGGGGTTTTGTTTTTAGGATGCTGTTGATCGTCAATGTGTGTCTTATGAAAAGGGTTCTTCCGGGTCATTGGGTAGCACCCTGCCATCCAGGAACTAGTTCCCACTGTACCCATGCCCCAGCCCCCACAGCACTCATGACAATCAAAAATGTCTCCAGACATTGCCAAATGTCCCCCAGGTGCAAAACCAGCCCTGTTGAATGCCACTGTATTAAAGATAAAGGAAATCTGACCTCACCTCCCATGACACAAGGTAGAATATCTAATTAAATCTTAAAAATAATCTATAAAGCCCCAGACAAGCATGTGAGACTACGCCCCAAGGGCCTGTGGCTCCACCCCCCCTTGTTAGCAAAGCTCACTGGCACACAGCCACCCCGTTGACGTACGATCGTCGACAGCTGGATGGGTCCACATGTCGGAGCTGAGCAGTCACACACATTAACACACATTAACTGGTGCTGTAAGCCAACAATATTTACCTTCTGACCCTTTATGTACAGACTCCACTATCCCCTGTGACAGAAGAAAGTCTTAGCATGACCTAAGGTAGAGAACGATTTCTTAAAAGAACCCAAAACGCTCTAACAGTAAAGGAGAGATTCAAATACTGAGCGACGTTAAAGTCAAGAACAGAGCTAGAAGACTGACAATATCCGACTTCAAGGCCTACTGCAAAGTTGCCACGATCGGTCCAGGCTGCTCTTGCTGAACAAATAGACCCGTGACACAAACAGCCCCACAGGAGACCACACAAAGGCAGTCACCGGTGTTGGACAAAGGAGCAGAGGCAGCACAACGGAGCGGAGACTGTCTCTTCAGCAGATGGTGCTGAAGCAAGTGGACCTCCACATGCTGAGAAGTGAATCCTGCCACACAACTCACCCCTTCACAAATAACCCCAAACAGGTCACATATCTAAAGGGAAAGGGGAAAACTACTGCATGCTGAGATTGGGCGCGGCGGTGACGCGGCAGACACGATCCCAGAGGCATCATCTGCGAAGGACGGACAAGCTGGACTTCAGCAAGGCTAAAACGTCTGCTGCACAGAAGACAACGTCGAAAGGAGGAGACAAGCCTCAGACGGGGAGAAAGTATTTGCAAAAACACGTCTGACAAGGGACTGGTACCCAAAATATACAAAGAGCTCTTGAAACTCAACAAGAAAATAAGCAACCCAAATAAAAATGGGCAAAAGACCTGAACAGACAACATCCCCAAAGCAGGGGCCCAGCTGGCTAGTAAGCACCTGAGTGGGGTTCCTCCGCACTGTCCCCACAGAATGACAAACGAACGTGACAGTGAGACACAGCTGCCCTCCTACCAGAGTGGCCATGGTCTGGGTCACACGCAGCGCCGAGTGCTGGCCAGCTGGCGGCCAGGGCCCTCATGCCACAAGCAGTGCAGGACAGCGTGGCCGCCTGGAAGGCTGTCTGCCAAACCCATTCCTACCATCCAATCCAGCAACCACACTCTCCGGTACTGACCCGAAGGAAGTGAGAACATGTCACACAAACCCTGCGCTGGGCAGAGCAGGGAGGGCGGCCTCGTCCCGGCCGCTCTTGTCTTCACCTCTCTGCCAGTCACACGACCTTGTGCCTCGCTCTACGTGTTCTTTCTGCGTGTGTATTAATTTTCATCATTAAATCACCTTAAGACTCGAAGAAAGGAAATACATTTCTAACTGTTGCCACCTATGAAGCCCCTAGTTGCATAAGGGCCTTGCCTCCTGGACATTTTCTTCTTCCTGTAGGTCAGACGACATTTCCCCTAAAGTTCCTAGGGCTTCTCTGCTCAGCGAGGGGTCCGGCTTCACGGTGATGACTGTCTTCTTGTCCCCCGGACGCGTGCTGGTGACTGTCTTCTTGTCCCCCGGATGCGTGCTGGTGACTGTCTTCTTGTCCCCTGGAGGCGTGCTGGTGACTGTCTTCTTGTCCCCTGGATGTGTGCTGTACTCCTGGTTCGTCCTGCCCTCTTTCAATTGAGGCTCAAGTCACATACCATAAAATTCGCCCTTTAACAATGTACAACTCAGTGGGTTTTATACATTAACAAGGCTGTGCAACCATCACTACCATCCCTCTCTGGAACATTTCCTTCCCACCAACAGGGAGCCCCGCACCCATGAGCAGCCCCCGGTCCGGGTCCACTGAGTGGAACCACAGTCAGTGGTCGGGAAAGAGGTGGGGTAGCTCAGCCAAGGATGGGGGTCAGGGAGAGGCCCCACTGAGACCCACTCATCATGGTGCCCATCAGAGCTGCCAGGCCAGGACCCTTGACGCACCTACCCTCAGGCACAGACTGGCCAGTGACTATCACTGTAAAGGCAAAGGCTTTGGCAGAGACTTTTTTCCCTCAGAGAATGGTACCCACAACACACTGCAGGCCTGGCATGAGCAGGCACCACGTGCCAGGGATGGGGGAGCTGCCCTGGGGACTGGGGGTCAGCGTGGGCCTGTGCAGTGTGTAGGGTGTGGAGAGCTGTCCTGGGGACTGCAAGGGGCCGGAGCCGTCACCAGGCGGGAGTTGAATTGTTGGCATTCTTTGTGGCTGGGACAGGGGATAAGGACATTCTTGTGGCCAAGAGCAGAATTTTTGGCCTGGGAGTCTAATATTTTTATCAGTTCTGGGCTCCCAGGGCAGATAGAAGTGCCTTTGGGTGACGTTGGTGTGAACAATCTTGGGAAACACGGACACTGCTGTGTGCCTCTGACCCTGGGGTGGGTGCCGAGGTCAAAGCTATTCCTGTGTCTTGGCATCTGGCTGCCTTCGGCGATCGGTGGCGCGGTTCCCAGCACCGGCCGCACTGCTGTCAGCGGCTCTCCATCAGGCTGGGCCCTGTGAGAGGCAGCCCCGAGCCTGGGAGGAAGCAGGTTGCTCCCTGCAGGCCAGCGTGGGTCTGGGGCGCAGCCTGGAGGCACCAGAGCTGGCCCCTCTTCCTCATCCAGACCCCACGGGACAGCAAGCTCAGGGAAGGGATCCGGCCCCTGGTTTGGCGGGACCACCGGCCTCAGCCACACTGTGCTGGTTCCTTAGCTCCAGGCCCATGAGGGAGTTGTAGGGGCCCCCAACGCAGGAGCCACACACGGAGGTGCCCCGGGACCCTCACCCCAGCGCGGCCTCCTCAGAGGCCTCCGCGCCCCTGGTTCGCAGCCCTGTGTGACAGGAGGGCTTTCCTCCGGAGGACAAATGTGTCGTTGCTTCCCGGCTGCAAACCCGGAGTCTGCGGAGAGGAAGCCATGCGCAGGCCCGGGCTGGGCGGCCGGACCGTCTGGACTCAGAGTGTAAATTCAGCTCAACACCGCCCCCCCCACCCCCGGGACTGAAGGCATCTGCTAGACCGGAGGCCAGGCTGGTGGCTTCCTCGTCTGTGACAAAGGGCCTTCCTGAGGTCCGTTAGCCGGAGCCGCGAGCCTCCTGTGTCCTGTATTCCAGCGACGGCCCCAACAGGGGAACCCGCGCTTACCCTCTTCAGAGAAAGCATTTGAGGTGCCCAGAAAACTGTGAGGCCTTCCAGCACCCGAGAGCGGGGCCTGTTGGACCTGCCTTCGCGCCAGCAGAGGGAGCAGGAGACTGTCTGCTTGCCGTGTCTTCTTTATTTCGCCCCTCCCCTCCTCTCCACGCCCTCTCCTCTCCCCTCCCCGCCCCTCCCCACCGCACCTTATCTCTACCCCCAGCCATCATCCAGGACTAGTTTAGGACTCTGGCCTGTCACTCAGGACTGATCACTGCCCAGGTGGGTGCCCACCGGGGGCTCCAGGTGTGCCTGGGTCAGTGGCAGTGGGTCTGCAGGAGGCCGAGCTGCCCCTCAGGCTCTAGCTGAAGCCTCAGAAGCCACCCACCTGCAGCAGAGAGACGGGGTGTAGAGATCTGCCCTGCGGCGGGTGGGGGGGCGCCCTATGGAGCTCCCTGCGTAACGGACCGGCAGCCTCTAGAACAATCCATGAGAGATGGCCGCTGGCAGCCTTGGATAGGACGCGTGCAGCCTCAGGTAGCAAGTGTTCTTGCAGGTGTGACGGCAGGTTGGGAAGGAGGCAGACCTCAGGGAACGCACGCCCCTCATGAGCAGCATCTGATGTCTGAGCCAAAGCGTCATTTCATCCCCAGCAAGTAGCCACCGAGAGAGGGCCCTGAGCGGGGCTGCGCTTCCTGGGGTCACAGGTGTAAGTATGTACACATACAGCACCTCTCCTTAAAACATGACCCTTGCAGGGGGCACACGGGGCCATATTCCCCTTGCAGAATAGTAACAACAGGCTCACGAGGGACATGGTGAGAGAGTGACTTTTGTTCACTAAGTGACGACAGACCGAGGGGCTCCGGCCGGGAGCGCTGGATCTGTTCGGTGTCTGGCGTCCACTCTGGGCGGGGCAGCTGAGCAGAGGTGCTGCCTGGGGCCTTGGACCCCTGGGCTCTGTCCCACCGCTGGTCTTGGCCTCTCTGCCCACATATGTGCCCAGGAGGGAAAGAAGGCGCAGACCTCAGAACGTTCCCCTGACGTCTCTGGGAGATTGGCCACAGAAGCAGGGTTTGCAGAGGCTGCTTTGTTTTTTAAGAAACCGAAACTAAGTTAATTTTCCATCCACCCCCATGTGTCAGGGAGTGGAGGCGGAGGCTTCACCCCGGGGAGGAAGAGGGCTGGCACACAGAGAGGTGGGGCATTGGGAGGCGGCGCGTCCTCGGACACAGGGGGGTCCCTGGGAGTCGAGGCGGGGAAGCGGCCGCAGCGCTGCAAGGGACAGACAGTCTGGGTCAGTGGAGGGTCCAACCCTGCGCAGTCTGTGCAAGCACGACAGCACCCCAGAGAGAGCCCTCCTGGGGCCCGGGCTCCCCTGCACCAGGGCCACCCACTTGACCCAGACTCCTCGATCAGACCGCACCAGCAGGGCCGGAGCAGGGCCCACTCCACACACCTGCGGCACGTGTGGCACCTGCCGAGACACCCACCCTCGGAAACCTGGATTCTCGGTGTGTGCCTGCTGTGCACGAGTCCGGCCCCAAAGTGCAGACATGTCCGAGGAAGAGGCCACCCAGAGCATCGGGGGGTGGGGGGTCCTCTGGGTTCCCCCAGCATTTCATAGTTTCAGGAAAAATTAAGACAGCATTTTCAATACAGCTCAGTGGCTAGTCTCATGTGTCCACTCGGACAGGCCTTTGTGCCCAGAAGCTCTAACACTAGCCTGGGTGTTGATATGAAGGTGTTTTCTAGATGCGACTGACACGCACACCAGCCCCGTCCCTAAAGGTCTTGAGAAGAAAAGACCGAGTGCCCGGGAAAGGGGCTCAGCCTCGAGACCGACTGGGCCCTCAAGAGCCGTTCTTCCTGGGTCTGCAGCCCCGTGTGTGCTGCCTGGAGGCTCCAGGCTCCGTCGGTCCTCCTGTCTGTCTCTGTCTCTCTGCCTCTGTCTCTCTCTGCCTTTTTGTCTCTGCCTCTGTCTCTGTCTCTCTCTCTATCTCTCTCCATCTCTCTGTCTCTGTCTCTTTCCATCTCTCTTCCTCTGTCTCTCTGTCTCTGTCTCTGTCTCTCTCTCTATCTCTGTCTCTCTCTCTCCATCTCTGTGTTTCTGTCTCTCTTTATGTCTCAGTCTCTCTCTCTATCTCTGTCTCTTTCTCCATCTCTCTGTCTCTGTTTCTGTCTCTATCTCTGTCTCTCTGACCGTCTCTCTGTCTCTTTCTGTCTCTCTGTCTCTGTATCTGTCTCTCTCCATCTCTCTATCTCTCTCTGTCTCTGTGTCTCTGTCTCTGTGTCTCTGTCTCTGTCTCTGTGTCTCTGTGCCTCATCTCTGTCTCTCTCTGTCTCTGTCTCTGTCTCTCTCTGTGTCTCTGTCTCTGTGTCTCTCTCTCTCTCTGTGTCTCGTCTCTGTCTCTCTGTCTCTGTGTCTCAGTCTCTGTGCGGCCGTCTCTGCATCGTGGCACGTGCGCACACGTCCCGTGGGATCTGTTTCGCTGGGAGACACTGACACACGCAGACTCGAGTAAAAGTGATTCTGAGAAGGAAAATGCGGGTTTTGGCGTGGATTTTAAATCAACCAATTTCCAGTCTTTCTCCACCTGCCAACACTTGTAGAACTCCTTCCCCGCACGTTCGGACGATTAAAAACGCCTACTTAAACGCGGTATCCAAGCGCGCGAAGGTCCCTCCAGGAGGTGCGCGGTGTCTGGGGGCTCCGGGCTCCTGCCGGCACCGCGGTCCCTTCGCTCTGCCCCTGCCAGGCGTCCGGGGCCCTGAGAGGCCGGCGCGTCCCTCCTGGGTGCCGGGGACCCTCCCCACGGAGCAGGTGGGGGGCCTCAGCGCTCTCAAGGGGGAACTTCCTCACAAGCCGCGGCTGAACCCGAGGGCCCGGCCACGTGGAGCCATCGGCGCGGGCTTCGGGGTCCGATGGCCGGGGCTCTGCCCACCTGTTTCTCCCTTCTGACCTTGGGGGACAAACCAGACCTCCAGAGAACATCGTCTCGGGTCCGCAGGGAGCTCCCGTCGCCGCGCGTGTCCGCCGGATCTCCCCCGGAAGTCAGAGGCTGAGAGGCCACGGAGTGAACCACCGCAGACCACGGCACGAAGCCCCACGAGCTGCAGGTTAAACCACCGCAGGCCGCGAGGAAAACTGCCGTGAATCGCGAGGGAAACCTCTGGTGACCAGGCTTCCCCGGGACAGCGCTGCTCCCACAGGTGGCCCCGCAGGGAAAGGACATGAGACTCCGCTCGCTCTTGGGCTGCAGCCGGACTTCCGCTTCCGTCCGTTCACGCCCGTCAGGACGCTGAGCACCCCTGCGTGTCCTAACCGGGCGGCCACTGGGAGCAGGGAAGCCGGGTCCCTTTTGAGGACTGTCTTTCAGAACGGCTCAAACGGCCCCCGCCTGCCATCCGCTCTCCGGGGGTAATTTACTGCCAGTGACAGCACTTCGAACCCCCCTTCCCGCTCTGTTGGTCATGGAAGCGCAGCCCCAGTTCCACGTCTCTCCCAGGAGACACAGGGAGCCCCCCCAGTCATCACGATCCAACGGTCCGTGCGTCGATAATGCTGTTCCTGCACACGCTGGTCAGAGCAGCGGAGGAGGCACGGGGAGGAAAGCCCAGGCCTGCCCTGGGGGGCAAAGAGGGGGCATCTGTGTTTGGACAAGCCAGAGGCCCCAGCAGTGGCCGAGGATGGAATGGGGCGGACCCGCTGGCCAGCACCAGGGCTGACACGCAGGCCACCACCATGCCGGGCCGACAGGGATCACATCTCCCGAGGAGACGCACTGTTATCCCAGACATCCGCCCGAGGCCCCGGGCTCAGGACCCAGACTCCGAAGAGCCCCCAGCAGCGCCCACCTCCGAGGACCGGTGGGTGCCCAGGACGAGTCAAGGCCGGCCCTTGGGGTGCACCCAGTCCGCACAGCCAAGCTGGTGCGAGGCGTCAGATGGGATCAGGCGCCCTGACGGGATGCGGGGCCCAGCCCCGGGGGACATGCCTCCCCCCACCCAGAGTGGATGAGTGAGTGACCACTGGGCCGATCCGGCCGGCACTTGGCTCCACGTGTCTGCACCAGGGTCTGTCCCCATAGGCGGCCCACGAGCTACAGAGGCAGGCTCCCTGCAGCGCTGGGTCTCAGTCTGGTCTCTGCAAACTGAAGGGATGAGAAGCACAGCACGGCCCTTAGGACGCAGGCCATGGGCAAGGGATGTCATCCTCCCCGTGGTGGGGACGGAGAGGGATGCCTGGAGGCAGACATGGTGCTGCTCTAGGGAAGGCTGCTGAGTGCAGCTGCCAGGCTGGCGGGGAGGCTGTGCCCAGGGACGTGGGATGTGCCCGCCCTTGGGGCTGAGCGGTGCGGGGGATCGCTCCTCCCGTGTCACGGAGGTGGACAAGACACTCTCGAGCCAGGCCTCACCCGCTTGGGGACTGGCTGCTCAAAGGGGCCTCACACCCATGGACCCCATGGGACCAGGAGCCAGTGCCCACGCAAGGGCCTGGTCCATGCTTCCCGGAAAGGGGGAGGCCTCCCTTGGCACAGCCCCACGGAGACGCTGGGTAGACAGACATCAGTGTCGGGTCCCCTCCAGGAACTGGAGGCCCTGCCCACACCAGGGAGCTCAGCCACGAGCCTCATTTTCCAGGCGAGAGGAGACAGCACCGGGCCAGGAAGCCTGAGCACACTCAGCTCACACCCAGCTGCCCTCCCCTGGCCGACTGCGGGCGACAGCCTTCCCCGGCCGGGAAGGCTGACTGTGCCCCGTGTCCTGGGCTCCCGAGTGCCTCCCGCACCTGTTCCCAGCCCCTCGTGCTGCTGTACTGGGGAGGCCCTTCTGCACCTCACGGACGCGCCAAGGCACCAGCCAGGTTGGTGTGTGGCTCCCCCAGGCCCTAGACGGAGCTGTGCTGACACAGAGAAGCTGAAGCCAGGACTGGAGGCCAGCGGCACTCCAGGAGCGAGGTCTCAGCCCCACCAAACAGCCCACAAGGGTCCCCAGGACCGTGTGTCCTACTGCGTTGGCCCTATGAGGTGGCCGCTGCTGTGGGCAAGGTGTGGCTGAGGGCAAGCTCTGCGGTTTCCCCGGAAGAGCAGCTCACAGGCCCCAGGCTCCTGGCCAGGCCTCCGAGGCGAACTTCCGCGGGACCCAGACCGGGGTCAGAAAAGGCTCCAGGTCTGGACAACACCACACACCAGGGCCACACGCAGCAAAGGAGGCCTGAAATGTGGAGGGGTCTGGAGATGTCTGCCATGCTTCCCTCCATCCTCCCCAAGCCCCTTGCTCTGCTACCCTGTAACCAAACGGGGAGGGGAAGCCATGGGGCCCCTCTTCCCTCCCCCTGAGCCCCCCATTCGTGTCCCATCTGACCAGGGCTGTTGTGGGCAACCGCCGCCCATGATGGGAGTGTCCCAACTTCCCCCGGGCGACGCTGGGCCTACCTGGAGAGGCAGAGGGTAGGACGAGCAGGTGGGGAGGGCCGCAGGCGCCCGGCAGAAGCCCACGTAGGCCAGGATCTGCTGGGCAGGGTTGTAGAGGGTCTGAGGTGGAGCAGACGGGCCGTAAGCCAGCTGGGACAGGGGGACCTGCCACAGAACGGACATGTGTCAGCCCAGCCACCCTGGGCTCCAAGCCAACGGCCTGCAGAGCCCTGTCCCCCCGCCACCCTCCTCTGACGCCTACAAGGGAGAAGTCACTCTCGAGCCAGAACTAAAGCCCTCAGAGCAGGGCTTATTGTTGCTTTTTATATTCTGTTTGTCTCAGGGACCTGCCGACACGCCAGGCTGGGCCAGGATCTCTTTGGCGTTTTATGTGTCAGTTAGCGTCCCACTCTGGATGTCGACTCAGGTCATGATCTCAGAGTGGTGGGATGAGCCCCGCATCAGGCTGCGCGCTCAGTGAGGAGTCTGCTTGGGATTCTCTCCCTCTGCCCCTCTCCACGTGCACACTCTCGCCCCCACAAAAATAATAAATCTGAAAACCCCTGCGGCAGAGACCATAGCCCCGCGCTGGGCCTCCCGGTTGCAGGGATTTCTGGAAAAGGGCAAAGAACTCCAAAGCCTTTCCAGGACCTGCTCCTGTGAGCTCGCCAGGTGACTCCACCTCTCCAAAGGAAAACGGGACTTGGGCCACCCACCTGTCGCCCCAAGAGGGGCTGCGGGATGGAGCCCTCCCCAGAGGGGGGCTCCAGACTGGAGGGGCCTCCCTCTCTCCGAGGACAGACCTGGATTCCCCCAAGGACACCACAGGGCAGACCCTGCCGCATCGGGGAGGGGCCTCGGCGACAGAGAGGGAGGGTCTGAAAACGCGTGGCTGCCCACTGGAGGGAAGGGGAGACGGGGTCCTGAGGAGTGGGGGAGCGGGGGACCAGCAGAGGGGGAGGCAACGCGGGAAGCCGCGAGCACACCCACGTCTGCCTGCACGGGCATGTCCTCGGAAGAAGGAGCTCTGCCAACCCACCTGTCACCTCCTGGCCCCCTGCCCTGGGCGGCCTCTGGGCACTCCGAGGGGCAACCAAGGGTGCTGGGAGAGAGGACGGGGAGCTGAGGGGGAGGCCCACAGCAACCCTGCCACGGTCACGGTCGCACCCTGGTGAGCATCTCCTGTGGGCGCGGGGCTGAGCTCCCCGCCATCCTGGGGGACTGGAGCCAGGTTCACGGAGGGCCATGAGGGGCACCTCGAGACATGAGACCTGGTGTGTGGGGGAGCCACCCGGCCGGAGGGAACAGCTACATCCCGTGGCCTGGGGGCCTTACCGCCGGGCCCGACTCTGTGCTTGTGCCATTTTGGGGTTTGGAGGGATGAGCAGGCTTGGGGTCTCCCACAAAGGAGCAAAACATGTCACCTTGGGCAGCTCCGCTCTGCTGGGGACCCCGGGAGCCCCATCTGGCTCAGGCCTCTCTCCCTGCACCTGCCCATCCGGCACCGGGTCACCAGTGTGAGGACTCGCAGGCCGCATTTCTCTGCGTATCTTCCTCACGCGGACTGGGTTAAACGAGGCTTTCCTGCCCCGGGGACCCTCCCGCAGCCCCGAGTCTCACCCCTGCCCCCCTGCGCCCAGGCCAAGCGTCTGGCGGTCTAAGGAAGTGGCTTTGTTCCTAAAGATGATCTTTAAATTAAAAAATCCATTAGATGTACAAGATACTCAGTAGGTGTGAACGGTTAGGAATCACTTTCCTTCTCTCTGAAGACCTGAGAACTTTGGGTCTGAGAGAGGAAACCGTCCAGCGTGGGGCTGCGACCGGCCCTGTGGCCTTTGCCGACTTTACCGGGTAGAACGCTCCGGTAATTTCACCACGGACTCGGCCCCTGAAAATGGCCATGACCGAAACCCCAGAGCACTCGGGAGGCACCGGCTGCAGATGCTCGTGCAAGGGGCCTGTGGGGGCTGGAGTGTGCGCTCACATTCGCCTCCCCAACTTGAGTGGGTGCCAGGCGCTCTCTGGAGTCCGCGACCGGCTTCAGGAAGGGGCTGCGCATGCTGCTCTCAGGGGGAAGGCAGCTGCTGCCCCGTGCAGAGAAAAGCAGGGCAGGGTGTTGCCCGCGGGGAGGCTCGGCGGGGAGGCTCGGTCGTGCCCAGCCCTAAAGCCCCATCCACCTGGGCAAGTACAGACCTAATTCTGGGCAAGTACAGACCTAAGCCCTGGATACGAGGCAGGAGGCTCGGGGCTCCCTGTGCAGGGGGTAGGGGGGAACTGACTAGGGCAGGTCCGATGGCCCCTCCGTCTCACGTGGTTTGGTGCAGCCCACACCTCAGATGACCCGCTCCTCTGAACGGCTGGAAGACTCGCCCTGGGGCTAACACCAGCCTCTGTTTTCCCATGTGTAGGTGGAGACAAGGAGGCGCACCCTGCCCAGCTCAGCGGACATGGCCTCGAGCCCCGAGCTGTCCAGAGCGCCAGCGCCGGGGCCCGACTCACCATGTCCTTGAAGGCCCCCAGGACAGCTGCCGTGAGGACACCCAGAAGCGCGCCCAGCACGTTCAGCACCGAGGAGGCCCAGAGCAGCCGGTACAGGTGCAGCACGTCCCGGCAGGAGCGCACGCCCACGAACTCGTAGTAGACGGGAGGGTGCTCTGTGCTGCCCAAGGAGAAGGAAGTGTCACCCACGCCAGCAAGGAGGGGACAGGCCAGCTGGGCGGGGCACAGTGTGCCACGGCATGAGCTCCAAATCCGGCAAGCTGAGCTCTCGGCCATGAAGACCCCACAGGCCGGGCTGTAGTGGGGGGACCACATCCCGGGAACCAACCCAGATGCTTCCTGGGGCTGTGGGGGCAAGGCTGTCCCCTAGGGCGTCCAGAAATCCCTCCGGGGAAAGATCCCAGGCCTCTGAGCAGGAAGGAGCAGCCAAGCACACTCCCCAAACCCAGACCCAGGCAGAGGGGTGATGACCGGGTCTCCTCAGGGCGCCAGGTCTCGTGGCTGAGCCATGAACACAGGAGGGCTGTTTGTCCCAGCACTGGCCTGCGGGGCTCCGTGCCTGGGGGTCATGGTGGGGAGGCCGGCAACCGTGCCCCACGCCAGTGCTGCTTCTCCCAATAGAGCTTGGGAATGGGATGGGACTCTCATTTGGGGGAAGGGGGGTCCTGCTTAAAGCCGTGGGGTTTTCAACCATTCTGGGGGGGTCCCCAAGAAGCAATCCCTGAGGTCCCCACTGGTTGGAATGTAGGCCTACCAGCTGTGAACCCTAACCAGTGCCCAGGGCCTGTCCCGGGGAGGCCCCCACAGTGCAGGGAGGTCGCCGGCAGCCTGGCAGGCTCTCCCAGCTCCTGTCAGAGCAGCGTGCCCTCCGCTGCCCACAGAGGACAGGAAGGGAAGCATCTAGAGCCGGCCAGAGGGCCGTGTTCTTGCCAGCCAGCCCAGCCTCAAGGGAAGGGAGCCTCGGCTGCAGCCACCCAGCCAGGCCCTAGCCAACTCGGGAGGGATCCCCGAGAAACTCCGGGGCCCTGGCTCCCACAGAGCCACGACCAGGGGACAGGAGGCCACAGCCCTCCCTGCACCCCACACAACCTTGCGAGCCTCCGTTTCTCATCTGTGAGATGGAATCAACTCCCCTTCCTCTCAGAGGAGGTGGTGGACTGCAGGGCCGGGGCCGGGGGTGGGGGCCGGGGGCTGGGGGCAGGGACACCGCCCCTCACCTCTGGCACCTGTAGAGCTCACAGCAGTAGCACGAGCCACTCTTCACCTTCAGGGGGCACGAGCCGCTCGAGGAGTGACAGGTGACCTACAGGCAGAGAGAGAGACCTTGTCAGGCACCCACCTTCCCCCACCCTAGAGTGGGTAGGGCTGCCGCCCTGGGAGCCAGGACCCGGCCACGGCACCCGGGTCAGTCAGGCAGCCCCGCTTCCTGAGCCTTGTCTCCGGACCTCCCCATCCCCGCACCCATTCCAGGTGTGGTGGTTTGGGGGGCGTGGCAGGCCCCTCATGCTGGAAGAGTTCGAGGACCCTGCTAGGCCAAGCTGGGCGGTCCAGGCAGCCATCGTTTGGTGGACAGTGATTGGGGTCAGACGAGGTCGTGAGGACAGAGAGCAGAGCTGCACCCAGCCCGCTGGTGGGCTGTGGGACCGCTGTGTCACCGGAGGCAGCCGGCAGCCACAGGGCCACAAGGTGCAATGTGTTCCACAGGTCAGGAAGCATGTTAGAGGCAAAGCCTTCTGATTCTGATGGGGGCACAGAGAGCCTGTGGGGTCCGGATTTGCAGAGTGAGGCCACCCACGCCGGCATGCCCCACGTACCTCCGTCTGGTAGGCGTCGTGCACGTACCCCACCTCGCTGGCAAAGAACTCGCATCTTCCTGCGGTGAGGGGCCTGGGCTCCTAGGGACCAAGACACACGCGTGGAATACAGTCGCGTCCCCCATCAGGAGGGGCCGGGGTGAAGTCAGACCCATCGGCCCCAGGGTTCGGAGCCTCAAGGAGGGACACCAAAGCCCGCTGGGCTCGGCCGGGAGGGGGATGTGGGGCAGGACACACTGGGCCTCCTCCCAGAGCAGCCGGGCCAGCGTGCAGGGGGTGGGAAAAAGAAGGACCCCAGAGAGCACCTGCCTGCAGGCTACCGTGTCCCTCCTCCCTCCCCCTGCACAACAAAACAGTGCTATACTGGGAAGGGAGAGAAAAGGACTCATTAATTCATGGACCGGCCAACCCTCCCCCATCACCCAGTCTTCCCTCCCTCCCTCCACCCTCCCTCACTCCCTCCACCATCCCCGCCTGGCCGTCCACCAACCACCACACATACATCCACCACCTCCGGCCCTGTTCCGTGTTCCCTCCACTAGTCTGTGCCCAGCCTTCACGGAGAATCAGAGCATCACAGTGGCAGACAAGGAAGGCACCCGGGTTAGACACAGTGCCCGTCCCCGGGGACACAGCAGGGCCAAGGGTTGGCCGTCACTTTGATTCTCCATGGCTCCCATTTCCCAACGCGATCCTGGCCGGGCCCTAAGCAGAGCACAGGAAACCACCTGTGACCGCACCTGCCAGACCATCCGGGCAGAGCTGAGCCGGAGCCCACCTTCCTGTGGCACACGGCCCGCAGCCCGTGAGGACGGATGGAGGACGGCCAACAGGGCTGTGCAGGGCCGGGCGCTGGGAGGCTGTGCTGCCGCCGTGTGCAGGTTCCCTGAGGCCCCGTGGTGACCGCCCTGAGCCCTCGCCGCCTGCCTGCTGATTCCGCTCTGCCTCTCCCTCCGGGGCCTTGTTCCAGAAGCTCCAGTCTGTGTCCCACCTGGTCACTGGCGGAACCCATGCTGCTGACATCAAGGTTCTCGTCCCGCTGCACTGGTGCCCTTCCTCACGCCCATAACCACGTGGAGACACCCCTTCTGACTGGGCGTCGCGCCACCCTGTCCCGCGCGGAGGCTAGCCCCGTGGGAGCGCCCACCGCCCCATCTGGGACGTCTCGCCACTGCGTCTACATCGGCCTGATGGCCGCCGTAACACGTGACACAGAGGGGTCGGCCTGAACCACGGACACCCGTCCCGGCAGCCCAAGCAGCGGCCTGAGACAGGGTGCCGGCCTCTTCCTGCCTTTCCTCACACGGCAGACAGCGGGCTCTGGTCTCTCTCTGTCCAGACGTGATCCGACCACAGCGGCCTCCGTCCTCGTGACCCATCTGACCCTGACCACTTCCCAGGGGCTGGCCTGCCTCCTGATGCCACCGCAGGGCAGAGTGGCCACCACACACGCGTTCTGGGGACATGGACATTCTGCCAGCTGGGCGCCCTCTGCCATGAGAGACAAAGAATTGGTGTAAGACTGACTTTTCAGTAAATCCTCTCCTGACACAGAAGCACTGGTGACTGGTTTCATTTTCTGTCTGACCCTCAGTGTCCAATCAGGATGAAATACTTCTTAATAGTCTGAATTAAATAAAACAGGCATTAGTCTCACCTGACCCACAACCTGGATTTCCGATGACCCTGGAGATGGTGTCTCTCGGGAGCTAACTCCCGTCTCTGCCGGGGGTGGAGAGAGCTCAGAGTCCCAGTCAGCCCCGGTCTAGGGGCAGAAAGACCATCAACGTGGTCTTGATTTCTTAACCGTTCCACATGAATGAACATCAAGACACCACACTTACTAATATCGGACTCTAAGTCCCTAAAACTCGGATCAAAAGTCTATGTGTCTCCTGCAGGGGTTGGCCCCAGAGGCCTCGGGCCATGTCCCACCCACCGTCTGAGTTTGTAAATAAAGTTTTCTTGACACAGAGCCATGCTCATTTGTCACATATGGTCTGTGGCCGTTTTTGTGCTGCAACGGGGGGACTAAGTAGCTGTGGCAAGACCAGGTGGCCACAGGCCCAGCGTGCTGACCCTGACCCTTTCCAGAGAGGCCGGCTGCTCCTGGCCCGTTGCGCGTGTGGAGGGCAGCTGTGAATGGGGAGCTGTGGCCACCAGGAGGAAGAGGGCACTGTGCCGCCCACCGTCTGTGCAGAGTGGTCAGTCCCAACCACAAAGCTGCTCTCTTGGCCACAAGTCCACCCCGACCCCATTACTCCCGTGTCTCTCGTGATAAACCAGAACCACGAGTCCCACAGCCCAGAGGATCCGCCTGAAGGCCCCGCGGGGTAGAAATCAGGCTTTCTGACCATCTCCTGCCGGGAACGACCTTCTGAGTCCCGGGGGCTAGTGCTCTGCATCGCCAGCCGCCCAGCCAGCTGGGAAGGAGGGAGCCTGGAGTGATCGCGGGTGACCGTCACGCTTCGCCTGCAAGGACAGACCCCATCCACAGATCCTGCTTGTCTGAGAAAGGAAACAGGCGCGGAGGGAGGGCATGCCTTCCCTTGTGGCTCCTGCAGCGCGGGACGGAGGGCCCCCCCCCCCACTTCAGAACAAGTGGCTTTGAAGGAAATTTCTCTCCGATGTGCTGAGCAGGAGGCGAGCTGGGCAAACACCCACTGACAGGGCAAACCTCGAAGCCAGGGGTCCCAAGGCTGCCTGCCCGACCCAAGCCCTTCGGTGTCTGCTCAGAAGCCAGAGTGAGCGCAGCCAGCGGCCGGGAGAGGGGAGCCGGAGCTGAGGCCGGGAGCCGCAGACACAGGACTGAAGCCTTGAGGCCGGACTGGCCGGGGAGGGGAGCCAGTGCCTGGCGAACCCTGGCACAGCCCTTGAGGCCCCGCCATGCTGTCCCCGTCCCGAGGCTTTGTCAGGCCCAGAGGGGCCAGGGCGCAGGAAGGGGCGTCCAGCCTGCAGGCCCGGTGGTCCAGAGGCCGGGATGAGCCCTGCCTGAGCCCTGCCAGCTGGGGTGCCCCTGGGCCTCGGCTCCGTGTCTGGCTCCACACCCTGCATCCTGGGGCCTGTGCTCCCGCAGCCTGGTGGCCCACATTTTGTCCCCCGGTTGTTGGCATCTTAAAATCATGATTTTGGGAAGTGCTAACAGCCGGTGACAAGTTTGTGGGAAAGAGCCTTTGGTCGGTTGATTCTATCGTCTGTTGGACAGTCACCCTGGCCCCCGAGTGAACACGCCAAACCCCGCGGCTTCGGACCCACGTCTGTGACACACACCGCCCCCTCCCCCCCCCGCCGATGCACACGCCCCGCATGGGGCAGATGGGCCTGCCCTGAGGACACCGGCCACCTGCAGCCAGAGGACAGCCAAAACCAAGCCAAGGACGGGAGGAGAGTGCAAGGACGCGCGTGCGGGCCGGTGCGGCGGGACCCCTCGGCGTCTGAGGGGGCCTGAGTTCTGGAGGCAGCAGAACCCAGGGGCTGGGCCCACAGAGCCTCCAGCACTCGCTGCGAACCCCTGATCAGGGAGAGGGAAGCCATGCACTTGGTCCTAGCATTTTAAACCTTTTGTTCGGAAATAACTGCAAACTTACGGAAACGTGGAAAGAGTAGGCAAACTCGATCAGCCTCAGATTAACACCAGGTGCCCTTTTTAAAGACCTAAGAAGCATCCAAGTTTATGCAGGACGTGTTAGAGCCTTGGGGACGTGCTGACGGCTTTGCCTTCTCAGGGCAGAAATGGGGCGCCAGGCCCTGCTCCCCCACTGATTCCGCCCCCGGAGGCTGGGCCTCCGGCTGGGAACCCAGAGCCACCGTGCCCTCTCCTGGAACTCCCTTCCGGACAACAAGGGGAGGTGTGTCAGGCCCCGCGCCCGACCCCGTCCACGCTCCCCAAGCCCCTACCTCTCCCTGTCACGTGCCAGGCGGGACCCGGGGCCCAGCGAAGAGACCCTGTCACCACGTCTCGGGAGAACCCTGCTGTTGCCGGCTCCGTCGGGCTCGGGAAGCTCTCTGACCAGACTCCCTGCAGGTCGCCAAAGTCCACATCTCATTTCAACGTCAAGAACAGGGTTTCCCTCACTCAACAGACCCTAAACGGCCCGCGTGAGTCCAGGCCACCACACCCCAGGGAAGGAGCGTCACCCCACTGTAAGCAGGAAACCGGCCCAAGCTTGCACTCTGCCTGGGTTCCCCGGACGGAGAAGCCCGACCGCTCCCCTTGAACTTCCCTGGACTCCCGGACTCCCCGGCCGCGGGCCCTCGCACGGGCTCCAGGCGACAGTCTGCGGCTTGCCGGCCGCCCGGAGGTGTGCGGGCTCCGACCCAAGACCTTCCCCTTCCCGAGTCCAGGCCGCCTCTTCCGACGGCGCTGTGCCGAGGCAGGAAGGCTGAAGGCCCGTGGGTCCTCGCCGCGGGAAAACTGTCCCAGGGATCGGACGCCCTCGGGTGTCCTGTCAACTAAGGACGAGTGGGAGACGAAGAATGTCCCCAGCGCTTGACCTCCGGTGGGGACGTGCCACCCGTCCCCAGCGTCAGCGCCTGAAGAGCCTCTTCCTCAGGAAGGGGAGAGTCCTGCGAGGTGGTGGGTTCAGGAGAACCAGCAGGTCCCACCGCCGGAGCACGGCTCAGACGACTCACTCCCAAACTTCTGCTTTCTTCGCCTTTATTTGTAAGCCCTGCCTCAGCGCCTCCATGCCGGGTACAGACGTGCTCGAAGGCGCCGTGTAGGGCGGTGACAACGCTTCCACGTCATCACTCAGGCCGGTGACTCAAGTCACTGCTTGGACATCTCACTGCCGTGGGGCTTCACCTCCTTTCGCCCGTGGGACCCTGGGCCTGTCCCCACCGGGGCTGAGTGTGGGTCTCCTTCTGCCAGCAGCTTGGGACACATGGAGAGGTGACGGCCTCTAGGGATTGCCTGTCCTTCCTGGCACGGCGGGAGCCCCCAAACCACAGGGGGATCATCCTGCTTTCTTCTCAAAATATGTCAAGTGTGTGTTTTTAGAGGAAAAGAGCACTTAGAACCCTTCCGCATATAGGCTCTGAGGCCTCGAGCATGGCGGTGTCCGGCTCAGTGGGCAGAGAGGCCCCGCGGAGCCGCACAGGCCTACAGACCAGATTGCTGGGCTCTGGTGGGAAGGGTGGCCTCTGCCCCCCCAGACTCTGCTCAAAGCCCCCTCAGAAGAGCCTGCCTGCCCTCGCCCCACGAGGGACACTGTTCTCTGCTGCATCAGCTGTGCCCTCGGAGCCTGAGTGGAACAGACGCCCCCACCCCGCGCCCCTGACGCACAAGGCAAAAGCACCGCTCACCCTCTTTGCAACAGGATGACGCTCCGAACAACCTCGTTAGTCTGGGAGACGCTTCCCTGGAAGAGAGGGACCAGCTGGCCCCAGTGTGCGGCCAGGCGGTCACCGCTCCCCACTCTGCCCACGGCGGACGCCCCGCGTGAGGCATGCAGGCTCCTCGACATTCCTAAGCTCTCTGACTGGCTCGTTCCTGAGCGGACGGGCGGGGGCCTGAGGGACTTAACTTCTGAGAAGCTGTTTTCTGTGCGCCGGGAACTGCCTGGACTCGGTTTGGTGGGGAAGGTGAAGCGTCAGCTGACCTTGACGGCTGTGCTCACGACCTGCACTGACTGGCGGGTCGCGCTCCACCTCTGCTGGGAGAGGAATGGGCCTGTGTGGCAGACGCGCGGCCCGGAGTTGCCCGGTGCTGTTCCCACCGGCCAGCCCCTCTGGTCCCCCACCCGGCTTTAGGCGGGGCCTCGAGGGGTCGCACACGCATCCCGTCCACTGACCTCCGGGTCAGTCTGCTAACGCTGCCCCCCACGCACACCCGTCCTCACAGCGGCATCCTGGGGGCACACGGCTGGGGGTTCTCCTCCTGAGAAGGACTCGGAATAAGCACCCCAGCGGCATGGTCTGAGCCCCGACACGCAGGCCCTTCCCCACCTCGGTGCCCGGCTCGGGGAGACCCGGCTTGGGGAGACCCGCCAAGTGCTGGGGCCGCTGACGTCAGCCACAGACTTGGGGTGGGAATCAGATCCGGATTACGCGAGGAAAGTGCCCAGAACCATGACAGCAAACACCGGCCGGGCCTCGCAGCTCAAGTGATCTCCCCAGGAGCAGACACTGAGAAGCAGAAGTCTGGGACAAAGTAGACAGAAACACCTAAAGCTGTCAGTGTAAGCACCCAGCAAACGGGAACGCAGAGGGACAACTCTGGGGCTGCGGCCGGGTTCTGGCCTCACCCCTTCCAGACGCCAGCAGCACACCCCGGGCCTGGGGCCACGTGTGAGCCCTGCAGGCACCCAGCCACGTCCGCAGGCCTGGGCTCTCCTGGGAGGCCCTTCCCCTGCCTGCACCTGTTGGCAGAGGCACAAGCCACAGGGCGCTGAAGCGGAGGATGGGCGCCCTCCCCACCCCCAGGGGCCTTGCTCAGCCAGGGGACCCCAGGCAACACCCCACTCTCCATCCATGCAGCCCGCTGCCATGGAGATCGCCTAAGCTGGGGGTTAGTGGGCACCACACATCGGCTCCTCACACTCTGGCAGCTGGAAGTCCAAGGTCAGGGGCCGTCCGATCTGGGGTTCAGGGACAGCAGGGCTCACCCACGAGGAGGAGGAAGTCCCTTCACAAAGGCCCCACCCCATGACCTCCTAAAGGCTGTGCCCCCACTGTCGCCTGGGGGCCAGGTTTCCACATGAGGATTTGTGAGGACAGAGTCCTCCGTGGGGGCACAATCCCAACGCCGTGGCCGAGAGGGGTGCTCACTGGTGAGCTCGGAGCCCGGGGGAGCAGGAACGCGATGTCTGTCTGCTCCCCACCCAGCGATCCTCAGGCTGTAGGTGTCTGTCACGGGGCCTCAGGGAGTGGCTGGCAGCTTGCTGTCCTTTAGCAGACACGACACTGGGAGGTCGCCACGGCTCGCCTGGTGGACAGCAGGGGCCAAGCCACACCAGCCCGCCAGCTCCCCTGTCCAGCAGCCAAGGTCAAAGCAGTCGCACGGGACCGGCCTCTTGTTTCAGAAGAAATGTGGGCCAAGGACAGGTCGGTTTGAAACAAGAGCCGTTTCCGGACATTACAGCAAATCTCTCGTAAACAGGCCGGAAGGTCTCAGAAGGATCCTACCTAACCTGACAACCGCTGGCCGTGTGCCTTCGCCAGGTCGCCCGGGCTGACTCTCACGGCTCTAACACTGTCACGCTCATCGTCCTCACGGCTCTGACTTCTCTTTCCCTTGGAACCTGATCGTCTCAACAACTGTGAGAGCCACAGTTCCACAGCGAGCGCCCGGGCTTCTCTGCCGTAAGGGACACTACGGACACTTCAGCTTGGGCCTCCCGCTGTGACAGGAAGCGGAGGGAAAGGGTCTCACAGCCACCGCACCGGCGACAAAACACTGCCACGATCTCTCGAGACACAGAGACCTACGTGCTCGGGCAGAGGCGTCAGAGCTGTGAGCGCGGAGCGTCACGCGGGAGCTGAAATGGGGATGAGATGCCGACGCGTGTCAGTGCGCGTGTGCGTGCACGTGTGTGCAGCGTGTGTCCGTATGCACGCGTGTGTCAGTGTGGACACACATGCACGTGAGCATGTGTGTGCGTGAGTGTGTGCTCGTGTGTGCTTGAATGTACGCCCGCACAGTATTACATGAGTGTGCCGGTGTGTGCGTGTGCGTGCACGGTGTGCACACAGATGAGTGTGTGCCTGTGTCTGTGAGTGTGTGCACGTGTGCATGCCTGTGAGCACGTGTACGAGCCCGCATGCGTGGGAAACACACAAGGTCGTGATGCACTGTGTGTGCCCGTGAGTCGTGTGCGTGTGACTGTGTGCCTGTGTGTGCACATGAGTGTGCTGCAGCCTGGGCTCGTGCACACTCGTGTGTGTGTGCACATGTGCTGCGTCCGCTTTGCAGGGAATGAGGAAAAGCCACAGAAGCAGAGATGGCCTTCGGCAAACCAGTGGACGGAGGAGCCGAAAGGTCCGTGGGCTGAGATCCGCAGGTGACACTGTGATTCCGTGGACCTTTTTAAGCCCCCAACAGCCATGGAGAATAAAATGGAGGAAAAACTCACTATGTGCCGGGCCGCGAACACGCCGTCCACGATGGCGCAACAGAAGGCCGCCACCACGCCGAAGCTGACAAACACGATGGCCGCGACCAGCTGGGGCAGAGGACAGAGAAGCGGGTGGGCGTCACGTGCTCCCGACAACCAGGCTGCCAGCACAGCACACACTGTCCAAAGCCCCTGCCACCGGCCTTCCGGCCTCTCCCTGCCTGCACCGCCCCGACTCAGCCGACCCGGGGGCTCGGGGCCTCTCTCCCCCACACAC
>NW_022631067.1:426664-437922 GCF_010015895.1 Lontra canadensis
ACCCACGCGACTCGGGGCCTCTCTCCCACACACATACACCCCTGCCCCAACTCAGCCAACACAAGGGGCTCGGGGCCTCTCTCCCCCACACACCTCTGCCCCGACTCAGCTGACCCAGGGGGCTGCATTCTTTCCAGTTCTTCCACGTTGTAGACGGGGACCTTCTGGCCCCTGGGTCCTCCGCACGCACCCCATGAATACGCAGATTATTAAATGGTCTGCAATTTTGCGCGATTACAAACTCTGTGACAAAGACCCTGAGTACGTTCTGTGTCCAAAGCTGGTTTTCCGTGAGGGACTCTCCGCAGGACGGACCCGGAGCCCACAAGACCCCACCCGTTCAGGGAGGACACACCGGGTCTCTGCACCTCGGCGTCGGAGAAGGGGCACTTGTCCATAAAAGAGGCTCTGCCAGTTTTTACTCCAACTGTCTAGCACCGGTGTCCCCAAACCAAAAGATGCTTCCTCTTAGTACCCGTTCAGATGCTGCCGCTGAGGGCAAACAGGTCGCTGGTATTTCCACTTGCATTTCCACGCGGCTGAGAACCTTTTCTTGCATTTGTTGGACATCTCTTTAAACTTTTAGAATGTTTTGTGGAATAATTTTAAATGGACCGAAACAAGGAGCACAGACGGTATGAAAAACCCCCGTCATGCCTGCAGCTCCCCAGTACTCACGCCACCAGCACCTCAGCCAAGCCCTGGCCCGTCACCCCTCAGCGAGCACGGCTCCTGCACCAGCCAGCGGGTGTGTGTGTGGACTGGCTCCGGGGCTCCGCCTCAAGCGAGCGGGAACAGCAGAGCTGGGACCAGGCCGCGGCATCGGCGGGACCAGGCCGCGGCACTGGGGGGACCAGGCCGCGGCACTGGGGGGACCGGGCCATGCGTTGGGAGGACCGGGCCATGGCGTTGTGGGGACCAGGCCGCGGCGTTGGCGGGACCAGGCCGCAGCGTTGGGGGGACCAGGCCGCAGCGTCGGCGAGCGGCTCTCTGGCTCTCAGCCCGGACATGGGCTCGGGGCTGCTTCCCCAGGTTGTCCGTGCGTTTGCCCTACTGTGGCGCAGGCAGCTTCGGGAGGGAGTCAGGCCACCGGCCGCTGCTGCACGGGGCCCGCGCCCTCTTCACCCTCGTCAGCCTGAATTATTTATTTGTCCAACAAAGCCCAGGCAGCCAGTATGAAATGCCACCTGCTTGACACTCCAGGGCACAGAGCGGGGGCGGGAAGGCCACTCAGGGGCCAGGACGAGGACCAGCTCTGTGGCTCGCCCTGGACCCCAGCCCCACCAGCACCCAGGGGAAGTGGTCCCCTGACTTCGCAAGGGCCGGTGAGCTGGTGACTGTCCGGTCCTCAGTTTCCCCATCTGGAGACAGAGGTGCTGGCCCCGACTCACTCTTGCCCGAACAGGCCCTTCCGGAGCGCGTCCTTGGACTCTGTCGAAGACGTGACGGAGCCGAGGTCGCCAGCTCGTCCCCACAGTCCAACATTGCTGATAGTCCAAGACGAAATGACTAAAGGCCCCGTGGCGGGGGGCGGGGGTAGCTGGGGAGCGGGACGTGCAGAAAGCACTGCCCACTGTTCCTCCAAACAACAAAGAACTGTGATACCGTGGCCCGGGGCGGCGCCCACACCAGCTCTCCGGCAAACAGCTTTGTCACGACGACAGGCCGTCTGCCCGCACGAGGGCTGCCCGCCCAGCAGGGGGCCCATGAGGACCGTGGCGCAGGGCGGGGCTGCGCCGTCGCCCCGCTGACCCTGCAAGGTGGCCGGAGGCAAGAGTGCCTCCTTCGTCCTGGTGGGACGGGGAAGCCCCACGGCTTCCTCCTCGGGAAACTCCTGCGCACAGTGGTCGGGATGGGAAAGTCCCCGGCACGTCGTCTGCAGAAGTTACCCAGCACCAGACTTCCCTGTGTTCGCATTGCTGTTGTGAAAAAGTGCATTAAAACATCAAAAAAGATACAGCCGGCAGTTTCCAAGTTTCCTGGAAGGGAGGCCAGGCACCTCGTTTCCCAAAATACATAAACGAATGAATGAAAAGCACCTACTTTGACGGCCGGGCCCTCGAGCGTCCTGCTCTGCCTGCCCGGCTGGTCCCCGAGCAATGTGGCCTGGCCTTGCCCAGCTCAGGCCTTCAGGGAGGACAGGCTGATCTGCTCCTACTGGCCCGAAACCCGAGGCGGCCCAGCCCCGTTCAGCATCGGGCCCCATCCCTGGCTCCTGCTCGAGGGGCAGCCTTGCGGCTCCCAGGGACAGACCCTGTCAGAAAGGGGCCACCTCGTCCTTTGGGGCTAGTCCCCGGCCAGGGGCCTGAGCATGAACAGAGTCACCTTCGAGCTCACAGGCCGTGAGCACGTGTGTCCATCACGTCCTGACAGCTATGACCTTATGGTCATCCGCAGGGTAGGCCAGCCTCCCTGAAATTTCAGGAGCTTGGGACACAGCCCCATGCCCTCCACCGGGCCTCCCAAGCAGCTGTGGTCTCGGGAAGGGGGGCACCCTGGACTACACAGGCCACACAGCCACAGCGTCAACTCTCTTTCCGTGGCATCCTCCCCCCTTCTGCGTCTGCATCCCTCAGCCCCAACCATCCCCCCAGGCCACTCTGGGGTCCTCAAGGAGCTGGACTGTCCCCAGTGACAACACTCCTAGAGTCCGGTGGGGTCTGGGGACAGCCTGGCCGCTGGGCCCTCGTCGGAAGGGTGCCCCCACCTCGTGCTCCCACACTGGGCTCAGGTGCCGGCCAGTACACCCACCAAGCACTGGCCACTTGTCTGAGAAGCTTCCAGAAGTGGCCCACGCCTGACCACTGGCAGCCTCTACATCTCACCACGGGCATCGCCAACTCCCCAGCGAGTTCCTCTTGCACAGTCTCAGCAGCCCCCGGAGGAGGCCACACTCCACGTCCTGCCATGGGACCGGCTGTGACCCCGCGGTGGCCCAGTGACCTCCCGCGACATCTCTGCCCAGTTCCACTGAGAACATGCAGGGCACCCTTGGCCGTGCCTGGCTGCCCTCGGCTGTCCGCCAGCAGACACCTCTGGTCAGCTCTCCCACAAACTGCCTCGTCCGGGGCACGAGACACACCCAGGGATGCCATGGGGTCAGGTCTTGCTGGGTCAGCGGCGCTCTCAGGAGGGTCTGTGAAGGCCGGCCTTGGGGCCTAAGAGCCCTCTGTTTGCAGGGGGTGGAAGTGAGCAGGTGGGAGGGGTCGGCTAACTCCCGGGGACGATGACCCCGGCAAGTGAAGACCAGGGTGGGAACTGGTGCGGAGCAAGGGGCTGGTCTGCAGGTGACACCTGTAAGGGACACAGGCCTGGCAGAGTGGTCAGGCCACGGGGCTCAGAGAGACATCTGTGCCGACAGAAGGGGGTTAATCAGAAGGGGCAGATGGCCCCCAGCGCAGGTGCAGGGGCTCAGTCCACCGCCTGGGGCACTACGTGGACTAGGCTGGCGGGGACATGGTCTGCCAAGGAGGACGTCTCCAGGCCCTCACCAGGGAGCCCGTGGGCAGTCCTGACACCCCAAAGCAGGGGCCAGGATTCCAGGGCCATCCCTCACAAGGTGTCCCTTGTCCCCGTGCGTCCCTCGTCGCCTTTGTACCATCTACCCCCTCTGCGATTGGAGTCCCCCTGCTGGGGACCCTGGGGCCCTGAGCCTCGCCCTCGTGCACGTCACCACCTGGACCGCCCTGCCTCCCCTGTGGCCCCCCAGGCTGCAGGCCATCCACGCTCCCGCCGTCCACATCTTCCTGTTTCCAACCACAAGGACGGGGCTGGTCAACCATGGGTGGAAAAATGGAAAATCCGCAGATGTGTGGAAACCAAACATCACAACCTTAAACAACCAGTGGGTCAAAGGAGACGTCGGCAGAGAGGCCATACCCAGGTTGAGGTGAACGGGTTGAAATCGAGTGCTCGGGGAGCAGCCGCAGGTCAGTGGGACCCTCGGCTGCAAACACATGGACGAAGCAGGCGGCTCTGGTCAGGCCCCGGACGCCGGCTCCCAGCCAGCCGCGGAAAGGGCAGAGGTCAGTGCGGGGGGGAAGCACAGGGGAGGGAAACCGACGACAACCAGTGTTCCCGGAAGTCGGCTCTTCGAAAACATCAACAGAGCTGCCACGTCCGTAGCTGAACTCAGAGGACAGGACCCAAAAACCAGATGACTAAAATCAGAAGTGAACTTGGGAACATCGTTATCAACTTTACAGAAATTACAAGGATTATAAGAAGAGGCGGAGAACTATTGTGCCAACAACTGTGGCCACAGAGACGATCTGATTCCTGGAAGCAGAAATCACCCGCACGGGGCGAGAGGAAACCGCGGATCTCCCACAAAGTGAGACGGGACCCACGCTGGGGGCAGAGCCCGGGCACACGCCGCCCCAGGGGACCAGTCCACACGGCGAGCTCACCTTCCGGCTCCAGCCCACTCGGCACTTCCGACCCCCAGTCCCAGCCTCGGGACCAGCCCTTCTGAGCCTCCGGCCTCCACCGCCGCTCCCTGCGCAGCCCCCGCCGGGCGCCCTATCTGCCACGGAGACCAGAGCCCGTCCCGGTGCCCAGCCCGCTGTGCGCAGGGAGAGAAGCGGAGGTCCCCGCACAGGACAGAGGACGCGCGAGGGAGACCAGTGCCCTCTGAGCAGCAGTGGCCATTCCTGCCAGTGTGACTGCTTTGAGGTGAAATCAGTCATTTCTGTTCCTACAACGCGGCCGCGAGCCCAGCGTCCCCTGACACTCGCTGAAGCTGCAGGTGTCCCTTGCTCTCTGTGGCCAGGCGGCCACAACATACCGGCTATGGCTCTCCAGCAGAAGGTTCCCAGGCCCTTTCTAAACGGGGACATATTTGCACCCGTCCAAAAACCGCTCAGATTTCCCAGGCAGGCGTCATGGGATACATGACAGCGGAAACAAATTCCAGCCCCTTTGTGAGCACGAACCCGTGGAAACGGACACCCAGGAGCACCTGGTCTGGTCGGCGGGATGAGCGGCCCCTGGATGTTGGCTCACAAGACCAGCGAGTGGGAGTCACGGAGGATGCAGGAAAACTAAGGGTCGCGGGACGCTTCCTCTAGAGCGGCACGTGCTGTCCCAGCACACGACGCACGCGGCCCCTGCATGGCTCTCCGCACCCTACCCCTGCCACCAGTGCTACGCAGAAAGGAAGGAGGCCGTGCAGGCGGGACAGAGGTGGGTGACGGGGTGGGGCCTGGCAGGTGGCCCCTGGCGGAGCTCCAAGTGGGCAGCCCCCACCCAGAACAGTCCTCACGTGATCACGGCTGCTGTGAAGCAGGCTCCTACGGTCCCAGGCCTCAGCTCCCGGGCTTCAAAACCGGAGCTGGACCTACTTTTCCATCACAAGCCCCCATGGGGCCCGTGGTGGGGGTGGGGGCAGATCCTGCAGCTTCTCCATCCACCCCGCATGCCTGTCCTTCTCCCAACACGAACCAGACTTCTGGAGGGTGTAGGTAGTGGCGTCTCTGCCCGGAAGAAGTGGTCACCCTTGTCCTTCAACCCCCACCCCCCCCGACCGGCACGGCCCAAGGAGTCGGAGAGGAGAAGGGTGAAGGAGCTGTGTGTTTCCGCGCCGGGAGTGGGGCCGAGGGCCAGTCAGACGCTGCAGGGAGGGTCCACTCTCCACCGCCCCCGGGCACCTTCCCATGTCCATGTTCGGGCTCCTCAGTGCCACAAAGGGCGTCCCAGGCTGGTCCTGGGGACCCCGCTGCCTCGGCTTCTGTGTGTGGAGCTAAGGGGCTGGACGCCCCCCAGTAAGGCTGGCGAGGGTCTCGCGTTGTCCAGACCCGAAGCAGAAGAGGTGAAGGATGGTGGGGGACAGAGCCAGGGCCCCATCACACGACACAGCAAGACTAGCTCCCCTGGACCGAACGAACGCCACCTGGGGTCCTAACTCACGGCAGGAGACATTTCTCTGCGTGTCGACTCCCAGCAGCACGGTAGGTTCTGTGGACTTTACACCAGGTCCCAGGAGAGTTGCCGTGTCTGTGTGTGTCTGTGTGTCTGTGTGCATCTGTGTGTCTGCGTGTCTGTGTGTCTGCCTGTGTGTCTGCGTGTGTCTGTGTGTCTGCCTGTGTCTGTGTGTGTCTGTGTGTGTCTGTGCATCTGTGCCTGTGTGTCTACGTGTGTCTGTGTGTGTCTGTGCCTGTGTGTCTGCGTGTGTCTGTGTCTGTGTGTGTCTGCGTGGGTCTCACACGCACAGGGGCAGATTAGGTGGTTCGCATGCGCTCTCGGTCCCTGGAGTGTCCTCCCGGCTCTGGGGCCGTGTGGACGGCAGAGCGGGCAGTGAAATTGATGACTCGTGCATCCGTCCAGGGCAGGAGAAGGCAGTAACTCACCATTAATAGAAAAGTATGAAAAGTTGGCTCATTCTGGGCATTCTTAAGACGTCGCAGGAGACTCCTAGAGGCGGGCAGAGGTGACGGCAAGGCCACGCTCCCAGGTTCTACCCCGAACCTTCCGACAGAGTGAACTATTTATAGATGAAACAGTACCATGTCTGGTATTTGCTCCACACAGAATGGGAAGGGAAGAAAGGGATGGGGGCCAAGATGACCATGAGGTTCATTTACTTCCTCTGCCTACTTCTGCAGACGCTTAAAATGTCTATGGGAGGAAAGTGAAAAGAAATCAGGAGAGAAGAAAGCATCGTTACCTATCTGGGCGCACGTGAAATGCGTTCTCTCGGCCATTTACTGGCTCGGGATCCCAAATGCCCTGAAGGCCTGGGTGCCTGAGAGCCGGGTCTGATCGCGGCCACCGTGGTGGGACACCTGCTCTGGGCCAGCACTGCGTTGGGTGCTTCCAGCAGCCCCGGGAATGAGGAAACCGGGGCCCCAAAGGGTCCAGTCAGCGCCCCCAGGTCACACGGCTCCTAGTGGTGGACACAGGGTTCAGTCAGCATCAGCAGGAAGCACAGAGTTCGTGGGTCCTCGCGTCCTACGAAGTCAGCCCGGAGGGCGCCTTCTGACAAGGCAACCGAGACAGTCCCAGCGTCACGGACAGTCCTCTGAAGGTTAGGGTCTGGTGCGCAGGGACGCCTGCAGGCAAGAGGGCCCCTCACTGCTGTCCTCTGACTGGAGCCCTGAAACAGGCCTCCAGCATCCAGATGGGAAAGAGGAAGTGAAACTACCTCTACTTCCAGGTGACGTGATCTGATGGACGCAGAGTCCTGAGGAAGCCCCGAGAACTTGTCAGAACAAGAGAATGAGTCCCACAAGCTGCAGTTTACAAGAGCGACACGGAAAATCCACCGCATTTTCACACACGCGCCATCCGAGCGCGACGTCAGGGAGGAAATTCTGCTCATGATAACCTCGAAAGGACAAAACACTTAGGAAGACACTCAGCAAAAGAAGCACAAAACAGACTCTTAACACAACAGAGCATGGTTGAGGGAAATGAAATGGATCGAGAAGACACAGGAACACGTCCCACATTCACGGGTCAGGACACGTAGCATCGGCACGCCGGCGACACCCTGTAAACTGACCCGTAGATCGGGCACAGTCCCCGTCAGAACCCCAGCTGACCTCGCTGCAGCAAAGGGCAAGCTGGTTGGAAAACTCGCACGAAATCGCACAGAGATTGACCAGAGCGATCCCGAAAAAGAGACAGAGCAGGAAGACTCGTGCTCTGATTTCAAGACCCATTACAGAGCAACAGTGAGACACTGCGCACGGACAGACAGACCGACCTGTGGACGGAAAGGACGGGAGCGAGAGCCCAAAAGCAGACGCACACACGTGTGGCCGAGAGGCAACCACCAAGCTCGTCGAGACCCATTCAATGGGGAGAAGCCGGACGTCCCACCGAGGGAGCGGCCCCACGACGGTGGGGTCTGAATGTGGATGTTTGAAAGTGAATGTTTATTCACTCAACACGGACCAAAGGCTTACACGTAAGTGACGAAACTCAGAAAGCATGGGGTGGGTCTTCATGATCTCAGAGCTGCCGTGGGGTCCTTAGAAATGGCATCAACGGGGGCACCTGGGTGACAGAGTCAGCTAAGTGTCTGACTCTTGGTTTGGGCTCGGGTCACGATCTCCCCAGCTGGGAGGGGGAGCCCCGCACTGGGCTCCGTGCTCAGCCCCCAGTCTGCTGGAGACTCTCCGTCCCTCTGTCTCTGCCCCACCCACCCATGCTCGCTCACTCTCTCAATAAATGAAACTTCAAGAGAGAAAGAGAGGAAGAAAGAAAGAAATGGCACCGAGAGCACGAACAACGGAAGAGAGACACTCAAACCGGGCTGCCCCGAAACCGCAAATCCTGTGTCTCCAAGGCGACCGTCGTGAAGGGGAAGAGAGCCCACAGACAGGAGCGAATGTTTGCAGGTCACGCGTCTTTCAAGGGTGACGAGGGGCTTGGGTGGGAACATGTCAAGGACTCTGACAAGTCACCAACTTAAAAATCAGCCGAGGATGTGAACAGCTGTTTGTCTGCACAGAGAAAAGGCCCTGAGCCCATGAAGGGAGGCCCCAGGCCACCAGTGATCAAGGAATCTATGAGATCCCACGTCATGCCCACCAGACAGCTGAGCCCGTATGTCGGCCAGCTTGAAGAGCCCGGAGCCCTCGTGCGCGGCAGCTGGGGACACGGGGTGGCACAGCTGCTCTGGGAAACAAGCTGGCGGTTCTGTCAAGGATTGCCGTGGACTCGGCCGTCCCACTCTTAGCCATGAAAACATGGGTCTTTGAATGTCCACGGCAGCCCTGTTCACCAACGCCCCAGGCGGCAATGGCCACCGTGCCCATCACTGATGATGGTACACACAGTGGCCCATCCTTTTGCCAGAACGTGACTCAGCCATAAAGCAACGTTGTCCTGACACGGCCACAGAGCGGCTGAGCCTGAGTGACGGGAACCGGGCACACTGCGGTCCAGACCTAAAGTTGATCGCGGCACCTGGGGCTGCAGATGGGGGACAGGGCCCGAGGACTGACCGTGCAGGTTTCTGGCTGACAGAGTGGAAACATCCTCCAGTTGGCTCTGGTGACAGTGGCATACCCACTAATCGCTAACATTCACAGAGTTTAACACATTAAATGTGTGAATTATATCTCGATGACACTTTTCTAAAGGGGAGAGGAAATAGGCGCCCATGAGCCAGGTTGGGTCCGCACCGCCCACAAGGGTGCTGGCCCGCTCACCACGGGTGTGTCGCCTGCCCTCCCACATCACAGCCGGTCCTGCCCATTGGGGAATGGTGTGGAGAAGCGTGTCAGGGGCTGTCAACGTCAGCCACCTCAGCAGGAAGGTAGAGCTGGGCAGGAGCGGAGGAGGGATGGCCCCGGGGACAGCAACCCCAGACAGCGGAGGCCAGGGCTGCAGCTTCTCCCCACGTGGCCGCGGCCAGGACCCTCTTTCCAAGCCCTGTGCCTTACGCCCTTCGTGCAGCTGTGAGCCCCTGACCTCCCTAGGCACGGTCACATGTTAATGGGGTTCAGCATGGAAGGAAATCTGTTCCTCCTCCTAAAGGTTCTTTTTTTTTTAATTTTATTTTTTATAAACATATATATATATTTTTTCCCCCAGGGGTACAGGTCTGTGAATCTCCACGTTTACACACTTCACAGCACTCACCATAGCACATACCCTACCCAATGTCCATAACCGCCCCCACCACCACCCCTCCGCCCAGCAACCCTCAGTTTGTTTTGTGAGATTAAGAGTCACTTATGGTTTGTCTCCCTCCCAATCCCAACTTGTTTCATTTACTCTTCTCCTACCCCCTTAACCCCCCATGTTGCATCTCCTCTCCCTCATATCAGGGAGATCATATGATAGTTGTCTTTCTCCCATTGACTTATTTCGCTAAGCATGATACCCTCTAGTTCCATCCACGTTGTCGCAAATGGCAAAATTTCATTTCTTTTGATGGCTGCATAGTATCCCATTGTGTATATATACCACATCTTCTTTATCCATTCGTCTGTTGATGGACATCTAGGTTCTTTCCATAGTTTGGCTATTGTAGACATTGCTGCTATAAACATTCGGGTGCACGTGCCCCTTTGGATCACTATGTTTGTATCTTTAGGGTAAATACCCAGCAGTGCGATTGCTGGGTCATAGGGTAGTTCTATTTTCAACATTTTGAGGAACCTCCATGCTGTTTTCCAGAGTGGTTGCACCAGCTTGCATTCCCACCAACAGTGTAGGAGGGTTCCCCTTTCTCCGCATCCTCGCCAGCATCTGTCATTTCCGGACTTGTTAATTTTAGCCATTCTGACTGGTGTGAGGTGGTATCTCATTGTGGTTTTGATTTGTATTTCCCTGATGCCGAGTGATATGGAGCACTTTTTCATGTGTCTGTTGGCCATCTGGATGTCTTCTTTGCGGAAATGTCTGTTCATGTCTTCTGCCCATTTCTTGATTGGATTATTTGTTCTTTGGGTGTTGAGTTTGATAAGTTCTTTATAGATTCTGGACACTAGCCCTTTATCTGATAGGTCGTTTGCAAATATCTTCTCCCATTCTGTCAGTTGTCTTTTGGTTTTGTTGACTGTTTCCTTTGCTGTGCAAAAGCTTTTGATCTTGATAAAATCCCAATAGTTCATTTTTGCCCTTGCTTCCCTTGCCTTTGGCAATGTTCCTAGGAAGATGTTGCTGCGGCTGAGGTCAAAGAGGTTGCTGCCTGTGTTCTCCTCAAGGATGTTGATGGATTCCTTTCTCACATTGAGGTCCTTCATCCATTTTGAGTCTATTTTCGTGTGTGGTGTAAGGAAATGATCCAATTTCATTTTTCTGCACATGGCTGTCCAATTTTCCCAACACCATTTATTGAAGAGGCTGTCTTTTTTCCATTGGACATTCTTTCCTGCTTTGTCGAAGATTAGTTGACCATAGAGTTGAGGGTCTATTTCTGGGCTCTCTATTCTGTTCCATTGATCTATGTGTCTGTTTTTGTGCCCGTACCATGCTGTCTTGATGATGACAGCTTTGTAATAGAGCTTGAAGTCCGGAATTGTGATGCCACCAACTTTGGCTTTCTTTTTCAATATTCCTTTGGCTATTCGCGGTCTTTTCTGGTTCCATATAAATTTTAGGATTATTTGTTCCATTTCTTTGAAAAAAATGGATGGTACTTTGATAGGAATTGCATTAAATGTGTAGATTGCTTTAGGTAGCATAGACATTTTCACAATATTTATTCTTCCAATCCAGGAGCATGGAACATTTTTCCATTTCTTTGTGTCTTCCTCAATTTCTTTCATGAGTACTTTATAGTTTTCTGTGTATAGATTCTT
>NW_022631067.1:442922-530922 GCF_010015895.1 Lontra canadensis
GCTTTCGGGAGCTTTTGTTCCCTGAGCGCTTTCCGTAGAGTCCGGAGGACGGGAATGAAGATGGCGGCCGCCCAGTCTCCGGCCCGGAGGAGCCGAGAGCCCGGGGCCCCACTCCTCAGTGCGCCCTCAGAGAACAGCGCCCAATTGCTCCCGTCACCCTGGCCTCCGGCCGCTCCGAGCTCACCGAGCCTGCGACCGGTTCAAGGTAAGCCCGAGCTGAGAGTCACTCCTCGGCTCCGTCTCTGTAGCCGGCTTCCCCGTTCTAATACCTGCAAGCTCTGCGACACTCATACACCCCGATCCTTCTGTGACCCTGCGGGGCCTGAGGCCACGCTGACCCCGCGCGGGCTTCACCCCGGTTTAGCCTCTGGAGCGATGTCCCTCAGCGGAACAGACTTTTAAAAGTCCCGATTTTGTGCTCCGTGGCTCCGCCGCTTGCCGGGAGCCGGCCCCTCCCCCCGCAGTCTATCTTCCCGTCGCTTTGGATTCACTTCTCCGCCAGTCCTGCCTTTCAGAAAGTGGTTGATTTTCTCTTTCTAGAATTGCTGTTCTTCTTCTCTTCGATCTCCCGTTGGATTTGTAGGTGTTTGCGATCGTTAGATAAGCAATCCAGCTGATCTCCTGCAACCTGAAGTAGTCTCAGCTGCTGCTTCTCCGCCATCTTGACTCCTCCCCGCCTCCTAAAGGTTCTTAAACATCGCTTGGGGGAGGGCACGGAAAGGGTCTCATGGGAATCTCTAGGGGACCCCCTCCAGGGTGTCCTCGGGCAGACCCAGGAGCCAGGGTGCTTCTGTTTCTTGGGTCCTGCCTCTCCCCCCTGCCTGCGAGAGACTCCGGGCAGAGGGGCCTGCGCAAGGCAAGCAGGGTGGGGTCCCATGCCCCCCAGACGTGTGGCAGAAGCCCCCGGGCCCTCTGTCCACCTCTGTGCAGCCGGCGGCCCAGAGCAGGCACCCCCCCACCCCAATACTAAAGATAAAACTTGTTTCTGCCAGAACCCAGACCTCTCTGACCCGCTCACCCCCCAGCCCCATCCCAGGACCTGCCCCTCACCCCTTCTGCCCCAGGGGCCGTTCCCTCGGTGTGCGTGACGACAGTGGCCACCACGGCTCAGCCACAGACCTTTGCCGTCAGCCAGGAGCAGCGACATGTAGGGTCCTCTGCCGCAGCCATCGCACACCGTGAGAGCCCGAGAGGCTGTGGCTGGAGAAGCAGTCAGACACGGCCACGTGGCCCCAAACCCCTCTGAAAACCTCTCAAAATTCAACACTCGCTGCCACCGTGGACTGGGAAAATGACCGACTCTTCTCGGAACTCCAGCCCCAAAACAGCACATCAGCAAACAGACACGACATTGAAATCATGAATCAAGGTACAATGTTCGGAAAACTGATCAAGGTTGGCATTCATACACCCCGTGTCTCCTCCTCTGTAAAGCCCGTCAGAGCCCTGGGCCCTCTGCTTGTCCATCTACTCCCCGTCTCTCCTCAGCTGGGGAGAGCCCATGCCCGACACACCCCACACCCTGAACTTTCCTTCCTATGCCTCAACATCAGCGGCTAGGTTGTCGGAGGCACCCACGATGCTGGACTAACTGTGAAGGACACCCACCAAGCCCCGAGTCCAGAGTTGTGCAGGACACAGCCTGGGGAACGTGAGCCCACACCCTAGGTTGCTGGACTGGGGTGGGCGGCTTTCCTAGGATGCCCAGCTATAGCCGCAACATACTCTGGTCAGGGCACACCCGCATGACCCCGCGTCCAAAAGGAACTGTACATTCTTACCATTTGCCTTCTGTTCTCCACCAGGGGGAGGCCAGTAATTCCTAGGAAAGCTCCAAAGCCGAGCTGCACAGAAGGAAGAACAGGGAAGCTCCTGGTTAGCGCCCAAGCCGCCCGCCGGCCCTCACACAAGCAACGCCCAGGACACTGCCACCCGTAGAAGGCTTTTGGCCAAGGGACAAGGCCGGCCGGTCCCGCCCCCCTGCCGCCCTGACCACCGAGAAGCAGACAGGCCCCTGCCCACCGGGGTGGGCTTCTCGGGCTCAGGCTGTGCCGGTGACTGGAATCGAGGTTGCCGAAACCTGGCGCGTCTCAACTTGATGTTCAACTACTTCAAGTCCTGATTGCAGAAAGGAGTGTCCCACGGGCCCCCCTCAGCCGGCACGGGGGACAGCCCCTCACGGTGGCCCAGAGCCCCGCCGGCCCGTCTTCTGCATCGGCCCGTCAGGCGAGCAGCCCACCTGATGCTTCTCCCGGGCCAGTGTGAAGTGCGAGCCGGAGGACAGCTCCTCGGGTGAGACACGAGGACCCAGAACCAGACCCAGGAGGGCAGACAAGGAGCTGCCAGTCGCCCACGGACACTGCTGAGGCCAAGCACAGGGGAGCGTTGGGCTCAGGTGAGCAGGTGGACAGGTAGCCTCGGGGAGGGGAGGAGAGAGAGGAAGGAGGCTCCCGTACTGGGAGGTCGCCGAGGGGCCTTCCTGTGTCCGGACGAGGGGTGGCGGGCTGTTGGAGAAGCCTACCCTGGCTGTGCTCGCCCCAGAGCGAGGGATCCAGGGCGGGGCACAGGGACCCGTCCACTGACTGTGTCCACCTGGTGGGAGACGTCTGTCTGTCACGTCTGTCAGCTTGACCGGCACCCGGGGACATCGCCGTGCACGGCGGCTGACGGGGGGACGGGGGGCTGGGCCACTGGCGGCAGGTGGCTGGGGGGCCCCAGCTGGCGGTCGGGAGCACATCGGAGTTTGGGGCACTGACCCTCAGAGCAGCACTGTGGTGGGCGCTCTAGGTCACTGTGTCAAATTCAGCGCCCTGAAGTCAGAGCCGCTCGTGGCTGCGCAGCCTCGTCCGTGGAGACGCTGTCACCGAGGGTCTAAGAATTCTCACGGAGGAAGGAGGAAGGTTCTCGCCTTGTGCAGCTTCGACATTGCACAGTCCGGTGGCTCGGTTCAGAAGCGTCAGAATCCCACGCCAGCATCACTACAGGGACGGCTCACCGACTCCCGCCCTCGGTCCCACAGGAGGGGCTCGGACGCACAGCCCCGGTTTGTCCTGCCACCGTCTCCGCAGACGGGATGGACTTTCCCGTGTTTTCCTGCGCATCCCGTCTGCTCCTCCGTAGCCCTTGGAACCGGCCTGGTCCCAGGACCCGGTTCCCTCAGAGCCGACGGCCCTCGACACCTCGACACGGTGCCTGGGGTCCCCTCCCCCCACCACCCCCGGCAGAAAGGTGGGGCCCCCAGAATACAGGCAGCTCTGAAGACTTCACTGCTGAGACTTTCTCTGCGCAATCACTCTTTATGTCGCCTCAAACACTGCACGGGCCGGTCATGCAGATGGTAAATAAAATAAAGTAGGCGCCGTGGGGACCCTGGGAGCACAGTCTACTGCTAACAACGGTGCACGTGAATTCACAATCCGAAAAGTCCCCTCGACCATCCTGAGTTGGGGAGCACTTCCTGCCGACCTCAGGAGGCTGTCCTGTCTGCCGGGGGCACTCCAGCCCGCAGCCTAAGTGCGGCGTGGACAGCGGCCCCTCCTGCTGCCCCAGGAGAGGGACTGACTGGCACAACGACAGTTGGGGCTCCTCGGCCGGCCTCCACTGAGACGCGTGTCTGTTCTCCCAGACGGGGTGCAGTCAGCATGCTGTTTTGGGGTGGGTTCCATCTGGAGGTCCTGGGCCGAGTCCAGGCCAGGGTCTGTCCTGCTCCGGCGCCCGGGCCATGGCCAGCTTGGGCATCCTCCACCACCAGCACCCTCCCCCCTCCCCAGCTCCGACTGTGCGCCTGCCCTCCTGTACTCCCATGGGCCCCCCATGCTCACACCACCCCGGCCACATGAGGCAGGATGATGGTGTCTCTTAGGGCAGGCCAGCCAGCAGCCGGCACAGCCACAGGGCCCAGGGAGGCACAGGTGCCTCTGGGGGCAGATTCTGCTGACCACAACCACCCACAGCGGCTTCCCCGCCTTACGCTCCAACCCCATGAACTGGAGTGGAGAGTGTCACCCCCCATGGCCCTCCCAACAGGCCCCGCGGGCAGCAGCACTCACGATGATCCCTGGGTAGTAGCCCCCCACGGTCACGTTCTCCGTCCTGGTGGTGGCGGCGAGGCCGACGGTCAGAATGGCAGCAGACACCACGAGCAGAGACCCCACAAACCAAAGGGAGGACTTCTTTCTCCTCGCAAACCCTTCTAGAAGGAGGACAAACAAGGAACCTGTCAGCAACAGGTTGGATTCAGAGCGGGGTCCCCCCAGACCCACTTTCTGCCCAGGCCACTCCCTCCTCAGGTGACTGAAGCAGCCTCTGGAAGACCCCAACCCACCCACAGGCACGGATGCCTCTTTTCAGGGCAGGAAATCAGGGTAGGGTGTCCCTCCCCCCCCCCCCCCCCCCCACCTGAAATGTCCCCACTCGGCTCCTCGATGTCTTTCCTAAGGACACGCGTTGGCACCACGCAGCCTCACTCACAGTTCCGCGTCCCCACAGCTGGAAGCGGGAGCCGCCGGCCGCGGACTCCCTTCAGCCCCCGTTGCTCCAGGGTTCGACACCCGATATCGGACCCCCCATTGGTGACCCCTATGAGGCGAGCGGGGACATCTTCTCCCTGCCCTGTCCTCTTGCCTGAGATTCAGTGCCCCCAGGGCTCACCCCCAAACCAATGCAACAAATGCCCACACTGGTCTGTATGTCCCCCAAAGCCTTCATCCTGGCAACCCTCAGCAGAGGTCATGCCTGACCATTTATCATCCACCGAAACGAAGAGTGTTCATTAGGTCCTGCAGGAAATCTCTCAGAGGAGCCCATCCCTCGGCCTTTCTCCCTGTCAGCCTTTCTGCTACCTGGAATAGGGGCATAAAGGCGAAGCCCTAGAGGTCATTCTGGGCCCTGAGGGCACCTTGCGAATGGAGGCCACACTTGCAGGATGGCAGAGCTGGAAGACAGGCTTGGGCTGTCTACCTCCAAACTCAAGTAGCAGAATAAGGTCTTGGACTACAGCCGCCACTTCGGGTGTCCCGGGATCTGTGGGCAGACATCATTCTAGGTGTCACGGAACTCAGGAAAGCAGCAAGAAAGGAGACCTTCTGCCTCGAGTCTCGACATCTGGGTTTCTCATTCATGTAACGTTCTTCCCTGGGGTGTGTCTCGGGGAAGGCGGGGAGGCCTCCCTTCCAGGCACCCTTCACACACAGACACCCACGCCAAGCGCAGCAGCGGCGGCCGCCCAGCCGAGGCAGCCGGCCAGGAGAGAATCCACGCCGAGCCCAGACAGGCTGTTGGGGTTTTGTTTTTTCGAAGCTTAACTATCTTGATCCCTGTGATTCCAAAATGAAATCAGGCTGAAAGAAAAACGGGGTGGCGGAGGGGCAGGAGACCAAGACGACATCAGCAGCAGGTGATCAGCTGGACAGTTATCAGACCGACACACTCAACAGGAGATCGAAGAGAAGAGGAGCAGCGATTCTAGGAACAGAAAATTGACCACTTCCTGGAAGGTAGGACGTGCGGAGAAGTGAGTCCAAAGCGATGGGAAGATAGACTGTGGGGGAGGGGCCAGCTCCTGGCAAGCGGCGGAGCACAAAATCCGAACTTCTAGAAGTCGGATCCACGGAGGGACGTCGCTCCAGAGGCTAAGTGGGGGGTGGAGCCTCCACAGGGACATCGTGGTTTCAGGTCCCACAGGGTCACCGGAGGATCGGGGGTGCCTGAGTGAGGCAGAGCTCGCAGGTATGGGAGCAGGAAAGCCGACTGCAGAGACGGAGCCAAGGAGTGGGTTCTCAGGTCGGGGTCACCTTAAACCGTGATCCGAGGCACAGTGGGGCCACTGCCCTTAGAGCAGGGACGCCGCAAGTGGCAGATCCAGGGACACTCACCTTCCTCCTCCGGGAGGAGTGGCTCAGGAGCCTGCGGCAGGAATGTGCTGGGTTTGGAGACTCCAAACGGGGCTGCGCGCCAGAGACAGAGACGCTCGGTCACAAACCAGGGGAGTTCAGAGCTCAGCCAGAGACCAGGGAGACGGGAGGGACTGACTCCTTCTCTCCGAGGGCACACAGAGGAGGGGTCCCCAAGCTCTCGCCTCCTCCTGGCTGGAGACTAGGAGTCCGCCATCTTCATTCCCGTCCTCCAGAGCTCTACAGAAACTGTTCGGGGAACAAAAGCTCCGAGCGCGAACCCGAGCAGATTGCTTAGCCCGACCCCTGGCAAGGGCGGTGCAATTCCGCCTCAGGCTAAGACACTTGAGAATCAGAGCAACAGGCCCCTCCCCCAGATCAGCAAGAACATCCAGCCACTGACCGCGCTCACCGATCTAGAACTGCGAACTCCAGAGCTAGGGGAGAGCAATGCATAGAATTCATGGCTTTTCCCATGATCCATTAGTATTGCAAAGTTAATTTTTTTAAATTTTATTTCTGCTTACTCTATTTTTTAACTTTTCCTCTTTCCTATTTTAACCTTTTAAATTATTTTATCTTATCATTACCTTTTAAAAAAATCTTTTTCAATTTTCATTGTTATAGGTATATTCTATCCCTTCATTGTATTTAACCTTGTTCTTAGTATACATAAAGGTTCTTTTTCTTTAAAAATCTGGGATACAATTTCTTCTAATAGATCAAAATATACTTTAAATGTAGCACATGGCTTTGTTCTAGCCTCCAGTCTGATCACATACTTTCCTCTTTTTCTCTTTTCTTTGTTCATTTTTTAAAAGATTTTTATTTATTTATTTGACAGAGAGAGAGACAGCGAGAGACGGAGCACAAGCAGGGGAAGCGTGAGGGGGAGAAACAGGCTTCCAGTGGAGCAGGGAGCCCTAAGCGGGCCTTGATCCCAGGACCCTGGGATTATGATCTGAGCCAAAGGCAGAGGCTTAACGGCTGAGCCACCCAGACACCCCTTTTCTTATTCCTTTTTCAACCAACTTCGTATCATATCAATTCCTTTTTTAAAATCTTTTTAAATTTTTATCTTTACAGTCATATGCCATCCCTTCATCGTGTTTACCCTTAGTTTTCCGCATACATATAAGTTTTTCTTTCTTTAAAATTTTGGGAGGTAGTTTCTTCTAACAGACCAAAATACCCAAAACCTAGTGTTTGGCTATGTTCTACTCACCAGTCTAATATATATATATTTTTTCTTTTTTTTCCAGTTTTTTTTCTCCCCCCAGTTTTGGGTCTCTTCTGATTTGGTTAGTGTATATTTTTCTGGGGTCATTGCTCCCCTTTTAGTATTTTGTTCTCTCATTCATCTATTCTTATCTGGATAACATGATAAGGCAGAAAAACCACACACAAAAAAAATAATAAATAAAAGAACAAGAGGCAGTACCGAAGTCTAGGGACCTAATCAATATGGACATAAGTAATATATCAGAATCAGAGTTCAGAATGACGATTATCAAGGTGCTTGCTGGGCTCAAGAAAAGCATGGAAAATATTAGAGAATCCCTTTCTGGAGAAATAAAAGAACTAAAATCTAACCAAGTTGTAATTTAAAAAGCTATTAATGAGGTGCAATAAAAATGGAGGCTCTTACTGCTAGGATGAATGAGGCAGAAGAGAGAATTAATGATCTAGAAGACCAAATGACGGAGAATAAAGAAGCTGAGCAAAAGACAGACAAACAACTACTGGACCACGAAGGGAGAATTTGAGAGATAAGTGATACCATAAGACAAAACAACATTAGAATAATTGGGATCCCAGAAGAAAAAGAGAGAGGGGGGCAGAAGGTATATTGGAGCAAATTATAGCAGAGGATTTCCCTAATTTGGTGAAGGGAACAAGCACCAAAATCTAGGAGGCACAGAGAACTCTGCTCAACTCAATAAGAATAGGTCGACACCTTCTCATCTAATAGTAAAACGTACAAGTCTCAGTGACAAAGAGAAAATCCTGAAAACAGCTCAGTACAAGAAGTCTGTAACATACAATGGTAGAAATATTAGATTGTCAGCAGACCTATCCACAGGGACCTGGCAGGCCAGAAAGAGCTGACATGATATATTCAGAGCACTAAAGGAGAAAAACATGCAGCCAAGAATACTATATCCAGCTAGGCTATCATTGAAAATAGAAGGAGAGATTAAAAGCTTCCAGGACAAAGAAAAACTAAAAGAATTTGTAAACACCAAACCAGCTCTACAAGAAATATTGAAAGGGGTCCTCTAAGCAAAGAGAGACCCTAAAATTAACAGACCAGAAGGGAACAGAGACAATACACAGTAACAGTCGCCTGACAGGCAATGCAATGGCACTAAGTTCATATCTCTCAATAGTTACCCTGAATGTAAATGGGCTAAATGCCCCAATCAAAAGACACAGGGTATCAGAATGGATTAAAAAAAAAAAAACAATATGCCGACTGCAAGAAACTCATTTTAGACCCAAAGACACCTCCAGATTTAAAGTGAGGGGGTGGGGAACAATTTACCAGGCTAATGGGCATTAAAAGAATGCTGGGGTGGCAATCCTTATTTCAGATAATTTAGATTTTAAGCCAAAGGCTATAATAAGAGATGAGGAAGGACACTGTGTCATACATAAAGGGTCTGTCCAACAAGAAGATCTAACAATTTCAAATATCTGTGCCCCTAACGTGGGAGCAGCCAATTATATAAACCAATTAATAACAAAATCAAAGAAACATATTGACAATAATACAGTAATAGTAGGGGACTTTAACACCTCCCTCACTGAAATGGACAGATCATCCAAGCAAAGGAAACAGTCAATAAAACCAAAACACAACTAAGATATTTGTAAACGACACATCAGATAAAGGGCTAGTATCCAAAATCTACAAAGAACTTATCAAACTCAACACCTAAAGAACAAATAATCCAATCAAGAAATAAGCAGAGGACATGAACAGACATTTCTGCAGAGAAGACATCCAGATGGCCCACAGACCCATGAGAAAGTGCTCCACATCACTGGGCATCAGGGAAATATAAATCAAAATCACAATGAGATCCCACTTCACACCAGTCAGAATGGCTAAAATTAACAAGTCAGGAGACAACAGATGCTGGTGAGGATGCAGGGAAAGGGGAGCCCTCCTACACTGTAGGTGGGAATGCAAGCTGGTGCGGCCACTCTGGAAAACAGCATGGAGGTTCCTCAAAAAGTTGAAAATGGAGCTACCCTGCCACCCAGCAATCGCACTACTGAGTATTTACCCAAAGATACAAACATAGTGATCTGAAGGGGCATGTGCACCCGAATGTTCATAGCAGCAATGTCCACAACAGCCAAACTATGGAGAGAACCTAGATGTCCATCCACAGATGAATGGATAAAGAAGATGTGGTATATATATACAATGGAATACTATGCAGCCATCAAAAGAAATGAAATCTTGCCATTTGCAGTGACGTGGATGGAACTAGAGGGTATTATGCTGAGCGAAATAAGTCAATCAGAGAAAGACAATTATCATATGATCTCCCTGACATGAGGAATTTGAGGGGCAGGACGAGGGGCTTATGGGGGGAAGGGAGGGAAAAATGAAACAAGATGGGATTGGGAGGGAGATAAACTGTAAGAGACAGTTAATCTCATAGAACAAACAGAGGGTTGCAGGGAGGAGGGGGATAGGGAGAGGCAGGTTGAGTTATGGACACTGGGGAGGGTATGTGCTATGGTGAGTGCTGTGAAGTGTGTAAACCTGGCGATTCACAGACCTGTACCCCTGGGGCTAATGCTACATTGTATGTTAATAAAAAAAGAAAAGACAAGAAAATCGGGTGTTTCATTGCGCACCCAGTTCTTCAGTCAACATCGTGTGTGTTTAGGGGGGGAGTGGCCGCGGACCTGAGGGCAACCTCTGGGCCCGGCCACTGCACACACTCACATGCACGCCCCCGACGGTTTGGGTGTGACTGTGCACGCCTCTGGTGGCTCAGCGAAGCTCATGGCAAGTCCAGGTGCAGCCCCCACGACGGGGATGCTTACACATGCAGAAGCGAGTCGTCCCGCGAGCTCACACGCACATCCTCCTCCTCAAAGCACTTTCAGATGCTTTTTCCTCAGTTCGTGCATCGCACACGTTAGGCCCAAGGCGTCAGCCAGACAGTCAGGCGTCCGCTCCCTGCGGCACACCTGCCACGGCGTCTCAGTGCCTCGCACACCCGCCTGGCAGCAAGTCCCCGTCCGAGCCCGCAGGGACGCTCCCATGGCCGCTCACGGAGCCAGAAGCTAAGCACGGCTCCCCGGGCCTTCCCGCGTCCCAATCCTCCGCTTTGTCCTGGGTCTGGCCTTCCCTCCGAGGCTCTGGCTCCAGGAGGCACCGCCGCTCCGGCAGCGCTGCCGGACCGTCCCCAGGTGAACCGGAGGCCGGAAGGACAGCGGTGGGGCCCACGCAGGATGCAGGAAGCTCGGCGCCGGCCAGCAGCAGTGTCCTGACCCCAAGCACAACACAGGTAGCAAGGAGAAGACTCCTGCCCGTACACACTGTTTCTAAACACAGGACATGACATAAAAATAAGGGAACGAGAAAGAAACTCAGGGAAGAAGGTAGGACATCTTTATAATTACCCTAAGACATGTGGTTTTCGATCTGGTTTTGGAAACAAAATGGTCCTGTGCTGGAGGAAGACCCCAGACCCCCCCGGACTGGCCCCCGAGTCCTCCTGCCCGACACCAGACTGTCAGCATGTGTGCTGTTACAAGCGATGGGTCCTGCCTCAACCAAGATCTCTCCTGTCTGGTTTCTACCCTGCGGACAACTGCCCAGACCGGCTGGGTGGCCTCCAGCAGCCCGGAGGGGAGGCCCGTGGAGCAGGGTCTGTCTGCCCTGTTTGCTGCTGGAGCCCACACCCGGCTCAGACCAACAGGCAGCTTTCTGAGCGTGGCCTGGAGGCCCTGACCTCAGTTTCCCGAGAGAGTTGGGGGTGCAGGGAGGTCGGGAAAGGCTCATCGCGGGTGGAGAGCACATTGCGACAGGTAGCCGGTGCTATTAACCTGCTTTCCTCCCTCTGGGAGAGGCGTTTGAGGGGCGATGCTGAAGGCCACCAGCAGCATCTCCCCATTACCCCAGCCCCAGCCCTCTCCCTGCCACAGCTCCTGGGGAAGCCTGGCCACATCCAGGCGGAGCAGATCCCATCCCTGAGACCGGGTGCTGCAGCTGGGAAGCGTCCCAGGTCATGGTCTCCCTGAAACAGGGCTTTGGCCTCCCGGAGAGAAGCTACTCACTTCATCACTTGGGGACACCTGGTCCCAGAGGCAAAGTGCCGTCCCCTAGGGAAAGAGACCCGTGCAGAACCCTGCGACTCAGCCATCTGCTTCCTGTTTCCTGATCTTATGGGGGACAGGGGCAGGGTGCTGACCACAGAAACATCGAGTGACAGTACTCAGAAGGCCAGCCAGCTGCCCCAGTGTTTGTGCTTTAGGTAAGAGCACTCCTGGTAGAATTGCTCATCAGAGGGAAAACGAAGTGCTCTTTAAACCAGCAGTCACTGCAGTGTGATACTACAGTAACAAGCAGTGACAGCCCTCATTGTCGCGAACACTGGTAAGGAAGCCCCCAGTGAGTAAGCCAGGTCTGGAGGGAGAAAACAGGCTCATGGAGCACCGAGCGGGGAGGGTGGGGGATGTGCGTCTGTTTCTTTCAACCAAGAAGCCAGATTCTTTTGTCATTCATTATTTAACAATCAAACAACATCGACTCCTCTGGTTTTTAATAAGAGATGCCCCAAAGATGCCGCAAGCAGCCAGGCACGTCCAGTGGGACCCCCTCCCCCGCCACAGGGAGCCTAGGAGGCGCACTGGGCCATCCTGCGGCTGAGGTCTCCCACTGGGAAGCAAGCCTCACTGCCCCTCTTAGAGTCTGCCCTCACCCCCCTGAGGAAAACACACCCTCTCCTCTGGCCCCTGAGCCTCCTCCAGGCTACGGCATGTCTGGCCAAAGAACAGAGTTCCAGGAACTTGTGGGGCAGAAGGATGTGGGGGTCGGAACAGAGCTGCAGCCAAACTAGGGAAGCCACCACCGTCCCTTGAACCAAGGTCTAGTAACGCCCGAGCTAGGGCAGGGGAGGCGGAGGGCGGGATCCCTGGTAACACACTGGGTGACAGAGAGCTCCCTCGACCCTGCCCTCGACCCCCGCCCGGGACTCCAGGCCACGGCCTGTCCCCAGCGCAGCCAGGATGTCAACGACCCTCTCACCTGTTGTGTCCAGCAGGGCCAGGGGCCCAGGCACTGGCGGCTGCATCCCTGGGTAGGGCCCGCCGTCCCGGTGCCCAGTGCACGGAGGCTGTCTGGGCTGGCAGGGATCCCCCAGGGTCGGAGGATCTGTGGCCCTGAGCCCCGCCCCTTCTCTATACGGACCGCCTCCTTCCCACCGGCACTCTCTCCCTCCCTCTGCCGCCACAGGTCAGGGTACTTGGAGGAGGCAGGTGCCAGGAAGTGGAGGGCCTAGAGGGAGGCCAGCTGGGAACTCCTCCAGGATTTCTGGTCAGTGCTCATAGGCCCGAGGCTGCGGGGTGTGCATTGTTAGGGAGGGATGCCTTGTGGGCCGGCCCACCTGCCCTCACGGGCTGCTGCAGCTGCTTCTGCCCCTGTCCAGAGGGGTTAGGGTTAGGACCACTCCCCTTGAACAAAGGAATGCAGGCCTCCATCATACCCCTCCTCCTCTCACCTTCCCGTCACACCCCTCCCCTGCTCACCTTCACCCCGTGACCCCTCCCACTCACCTTCATCCATCACATACCCCTCCCCCACTCACCTTCACCCCGTCACAGCCCCCCACCCACTCACCTTCACCCCAGTCAGGCTGGCACTGAGTAAAACCCCCGGTTAGGATGGGAGGAGCCAGAGAATGGGGTCCCAGGACCCATTGCCTCGCTTGGCGGCAAGGAGAGGGTCTTGCAAAGACCGTTGGTGCCATTTTTAAACTGTCAGAGCCGGCCCCTGAGGCAGAGCTCCCGGCCTCCCTGGGAATCAGGGGAGTGTCATGGAAGCAGCACTGTGCCCCCACGGGGTTGGCCGGTCAGTGGTGAGGCAGGGACTTGGACTTGGACTAGGACACGGCCCTTCCTCCCCAAGGACGCGCCCAAGAGCCCAGGCTATCCACTGCTGTCATCGAAAACCTGTGTTTTAGGGAACTGGGACCCTGAGCTTGACCTTGATCCCCGACCCCGACTTGTGGATGCAGCATTTGTGACGAAGGCCACCACTCTCCAGGGGCCGACGCTGTGCCCGCCGCTGGCACTAGCACACGGCTAGGCCCCGCCTGCGGCCACAGCACAACAGGCACAGCCTGTCAGCACAGGGGCTCCAACAAAATAGGGACAGAGTGGCGGCAGGAGGGGTCACCACGTGGGTCTCCCTGTGAAGGTGATGCCTGCGAGGCAGGCCACCATTCGGACGCTGTGCCGGGGAGGCAGACCCAGCCTGGGGAGCGAGGGTGGGGTCAGAGGGCCCCCCGGGCGGCTGGAGGGGGAGCAGCAGCCCACAACAGCCCATCCCGTCCACATTGTGGTGGCCTCAGGCAATCCCAATGCTGATCCCCTTGTACAGATGGGGAAACTGAGGCCCCAGGAGGCTAAGTGTGTGACCAAGGGCAGATCTAGAATTCTTCCAAACCCTGCACCTGTCACTGCAGGGAGGGACCCTACAAGTCATTCCTTGGTCCTCCTCCCTGCCCGGTGTGACTCAGCTCTTGTGCCATGGTGCCCACTGACCACGGGTTGGCCCACCTCGATGGGACACTGTGGCCCGCAGCAAGCTGACCTCAGCAGAGAGCAATGGCCTGGGATTAGGGTTTTTTTAAATGTCATTTAATTTAGCTCTTGCTAAGACAATTAAGAGGAAATCGGCCCTCTTCCAGTCTGAAGATAATCAGAGGGGCCAGACAAATCCATATTGACATTAAGAAGATCACGTAGACACACGCTCAGCCAGCAGGGCTCTGAGTCCTGACACACGGGCGCACCCTCCACAGAAGACCTGCTGGGACGTCCAGGGTAGCTGGGGTGATGACGGCAAGGACAGGAAGGTGACAGGCATGAAGGGCCGGGCCTTGTACCAGCGAAGATGGGTTTGCCGTCAGCAATGCAGCTTCTGGGAGACTTGGGGGTGGGTCCTGGAGGCAGACGCAGTCTGGAGAGTCACTGGGAGACAAGTCACACAACAGGAAAGACACCCAGGGTTGGTCTCCACGGTCCCAGATGCATGGATTTCACTGAAAGCGGAAGACTGGGGACAGATCGCCTTCGCTGACGGGCACGCCGCAGCGGGCAAAGCACGAAAGAAGGAAGGTGAGGTCCCTGTGGGGGGCTCATGGCAGTGTTGGGGTCCCAGGGAGTGGGTGGGTACATGGGGGGCACTGGATCTGGGGGGATATTCATGGGAGACACACAGATCCCAGGGGTGTGCCTGGTGGGCATGCAGGGTCCCCGGGGGGTGGTCACGCGGGGCATGTGGGGACGCCAAAGGCCATGCAGGGCATTCTATCTCCCGGTGTCTTCTCTGCTGCCCACGCCCCCGAGACAGGTGGCACAGCTTCCTTGCCGGCCACTTCCGTGTCTTCGTGTAGGACCAAAGCGGACACGGAGCTGGCGTGTGAGTAACGTTAGAGTGGCACCCCTCGGGGCGCCGGGGGCTCAGTCGTTGAGCGTCTGCCTTCACTCAGGTCGTGATCTCGGGGTCCTGGGATCGAGCCCCACGTCAGGCCCCCGCTTTCTGGGGAGCCTCTTCTCCCTCTCCCTCGGCCACTCCCCTGCTTGTGCTCCGTCTCTCTCTCTCTGTCTCTGACAAATAAGTCAATGAAATATTTAAAAACAAAAACAGAAAAGATCGGGAACCTCCACGCCCCCAGTGAGAGTTTTGACGCTCGAAGCCACTCACGTGGCTGCCGTCGCTGGGCCGGAGCGAGGTCGCACGTGACGCAGACGGGCGTCCCTCCCCACGCTCACTCGTCAAGGGCCAGGGCGCACACCCCGGGGGGGACCGCGTTATCCCTCGGTCACGTGAGGCGATCGACCCTTGGCGAGGAGGACCCCGTGCGGAAGGTCCGGCGGCAGGAGGGACGAGCCTGGGGTTCGATGGTGAAAGATCAGCCCCTCAGACGCGGGGCCGGGGAGGGGCGCCCTGCAGGCGGCAGCCCAGCGTGGGCCCGGGTTTGGGGGCGTCAGATGGACCTGCCGCGGTCGGGGAAGCGCCGTGGGGGTGTCCCGACCCCGGGGAAGGGTCTCCTTGGCGCTCTGGAACATTTGGCATCTCCCTTTGCCGGCGAACGAGCTCGGCAAACCGCCCCATTGTTCCATTAGTGATGGTGGCGCCGGCGGGGCTTTCGGAAGGCGCTGATTTCACACAGTCCCTGTCGGGAGGGAAAACGCGCCGTGTGCGAAGGCGCCTGTGACAGCGGCTGCAGGTGACGCGCCCTCAGCGCGCCCGCCCCGACCTCCCCCTGCAGGAGCACGGGTCCCAGCGCACCCCCGGAAACACCCGAGTCGCCCCACCCGAGCGGCTCTCCCGGAGCCTCCGTGGGCCTCTGAGCCGTGTCCCTTCAGGCCTCGAGCGAGCTGGGCGGCAGCTCTCACTGGCTGAGCCCGGGCCACACGCACCCCCACCCCCCACCCCCGTGGTCATGGCTTCTCCCCCGAGGCCTTATTTCATCTCTATAAAATCATTTCACAGATGAAGAAATAGGCCCCAAGAATTTAAATAATTTTTCCAAAGTCAAGAATCTGTTCAATGGCAGAAACCAGATCTGAGCCAGGTCAGCCGGATCTCGGCCTCCACAAGGGAAAGGGCGTATTGACCTGACTGCAGACATTTAGTTTAATCTTTCATTCCCACGACCAGCAAAGGTTTCTTGGAGTCCATCCGTGCACAAGACAGAAGAGCCATGCAGACGGGCCGTGCAGACCAGCGCATCCTGAGCACAACGGCCTCGCGGGCAAAGCAGGACTAGAGCAGCCATCAGCTCGATGGTCCGAGCACTCGCCCGATCGCCACGCTAACAGGGGTCCGTGGACGGGTCCAGCCGAGGGACACCCCAGCTCCCCGGCGGCCGGCACACACCGGCCCCCGCGGGAACCCAGACCAGGGACCCCGAGCTTCCCGGGCAGGCCTGTGTCCAGGACAGAGAGGAGGCCGGTGGTTCCAGGGGTCCACGTGGTGCCAGGAGGAGGTCGGCTGTGTGTCAGGCCTGAGGACCCAGCCAGGAAGACTGAGGACCCAGCCTCTGGGAGAGCTCCAGAGGCTCAGGGGTGAGGCCATGCTGGAGGGTGGGAAGCCGTCGCCACGATTCTGGACCACAGGACACCTCCCCTCCATCCCCTGACTTCCCAGCAGGAGCCCTCGTCCTCGGGGCCCCACGTGCACACACGCACATGGACACACACACACGCGTGCGTACATGTGCACACATGCACAGATGGACCTGTACATGGGCACACACGTACACACTCGCACACATGGGCACACGTATGTACACTCACAGACACGTGCGGATGGGAGACAGCGTGCGGCGGGGGGGGCATCTGGCCACCCCCCCTCGTGACTGACCCCAAGACCCACCTTCTCCCTGCCGGGTGGGGGAGAGCACTGGCAGGGGGCCGGGTGGGTCCTGCTGTGGGGATGGGCTGACCTCCCCCCATGCCTCTCTTACTGCCTCTCCGTTTTCTGGGGGAGGCTCTAGAGGAACCAAGATGGAAAAGACGTGGGGTCTCTGCCCATCCCTCCCACCACAGGCCCCTCCCTGAGGCCAGTGATCCTGATCAAAGAAGGAAGTAGAAGAAGAAAACAGAATTTCCTATCTTGAATTACAGTCTCAGTGAGTTAAAAATACATGAGCAGGCCACCCGAGGAGGAGAAGCCTGGGGGCCCCCGCATGGCAGTGGAGCCCGGCTGGGCGGCCGGGGCACAGAACCCAGGCAACCAGCCTTCCAAAGGCACCAAGAACCAAAAGCTTTGACTCTTTTGGACAAAAGCAAGGTGGGCAGCCCTGGGGCGCAGGGTGACCGCAGCACGTGGTGGCTCTCCTGGGAAATATGTTCACACGGGACAGTCGTGGGCTCAGAGTAGCATCCAACTCGAGGCTGGCGCTCCAAGGACACCTGTGGAGGGAAGCCTGCAGAAACGTGACTTCCAAACGGTAGTTCGCGCCTGCTTCCTGCCAGGTCGGGGTGCGTGCTGGTCACATAATTGCCCCCTCGCTGTGCCCCCCGCCAGGGCCCCGTCTTCCGCAGTAGAACTCGCTGGAGACCTCGCATGAGTCTGACTGGCAGGAAAAGCAGTTTATTGAAGCAGACGGGGCCAGCGGGCAGGGAGGACGTGAGGATGGGGTGTGGCATTCCCAGCTTAAATAGAGCGGGATGAGAAGACACAGAAATTAGCCCGGAGCCGCCTTTCTCATCCACAGACACAGACTGTTTCCGCCCGTTTGTTCCAGAACCACGGGCCTGGGCAGGGGGCACGAGTGTGGACACAGCCTGGCTCTCATCTCCCGGGAGTGGAGTGCAGACAGCAACACCCGACTCCCTCCTGTAACCAAATGACCCTGAAACGAAGCTCAGGGAATGAATAATGTAGACCAGCAAGCCGAGAGAGGGCAGGTGTCAGTCCCAGTCTGTCCTCACAGGTGAGGTGGGACAGGACAGGAGACGTTCTCAGAGACATGAATTTTTTAAATTAAAAACACTCTCCGGGCTTTGCCAGAAGGGCCTGTGAGCGCGATCTCTCTAACGAGCCTGGGCAGGAAGGCTCCCTGCGTCCCCGGGAGCTCCCGTTTCAAGGTCCCTGCGCTCACACGCCCCCCACCCCAGACGCCCGAGGCCCACCCACGAGTCCCGGGGAGCAGGAACGCCCTTCCCGCTGCAGACTCGGCAAACACAGGCTCGTCCAGTGTCCCCTGTTTCGGGGAGACGACCTGCAAAGTGCACGTGCCTGCAGCCGCGAGTCCGGCCTGGGGACAGGACCGCGAGCCGCCGTGCCCGCGGCAGTCTCCCCGCACAGCTGCGGCGCTCGGGGGAAGGACGGCGCACCCCTCGCTTCCCCGGCGTGGAGGCTGCACCCAGGGAGCCTCACAGTGAGCGGGGACCTGGGCTGGGCGGAGGAAGGCGGGCAGCGGCGCCGCACGCGGCTCCTCTCATCACACCGGGGACACAGCATGGCCCCCGACGGCCTCCGAGCTCCCTGCTGACCCTGGAGGAGGAAGCCTGACCGTAGAAACACCTTTTCTCCACGTAACTGGGGGTGAGGTTCGGTTTTCACAAACCCAAAGCAAGCCCCTTGTCTGCTGCGTCTTACGTGGTCCGGGTAGCGCCTGAGCCCACCTCAGGCTTGCGTTTAATTCCACACTTTCAGGTTGAGGCCTGCCTCGTCAACTGCCTGCTGTCCGCTGGCCTGGCCTGGGCTCGGCCCGGCTCTCCCGGGCCAGGCGGCCTGAGCGTGCACCCTGGCGGCGAGGAGGGAGCCCGGGAGGCCGGGGCGTCGGCGCGGCGCCCGTGATCGAGGGAGCTAATCTAGGGAGACCGTAGACAAGTGGCCGCCCGCCGGCCGTGAGGGGGGCCTGGAAAGCCCGGCACGGGTGTTGGCCGGACGTGCGGGGTCGCCGGCTGTCCCGCAGGCATTCTCTGCCACGTGCTCCAAGCCCTGCTGGGTGGTCCCGGCATCCATGCCACGTGATGCCAGTTCCAGACGTCCTTCCCACGTCATGGTGTGCAAGGGACTGTCCACTGCACCCTGGGCCTCCGGGGCCATGTTAGTAACCCTGGGTCTCTCTGGAGGAATGTATCTGTCCTGCTGTGCCCCAACACGGTGCCCACAGGGAGGGCCACCGGCTTATTACTCCTCTCACTGTCCACGCCAGGGGGACACAGGGAGGAGGGGTGGGGAGGGTCTCATTCCCGCAGGGCTCAGCACCGCTGTGTGCGGGACTCAGAGCCTTGTCACAGACGAGGGAGGGTGGAGGTCCAGGGTCCACTCAGCCGTGCTGGTGCACGGGGACGAGGCCATGCATGTCCCTCGTGGGCCCGGCCTCACTGGGCTGGTTCCCCCATGGCCCTCTGGATGGAGAGCCGCTCCCCCCAGGGCTGCTTTCCTCTGTGCTTGTGGTGGCCTCGCCAGTGCCTGGCGTAGGTCCCAGGAGGCACAAGGGTCCTCCTCAGTCCAGGCCCAGCCAGCTGCTTCCTTCTCTCCACACTCGGCCTTCCTAGCGGTGTCCTGCGCTGGTGCAGCCCCAGCGGCCCTCACGGGTGGGGCGGGGGGAGGACAAGAGCCGGTCATGCCCAGAACCAGAGCTAAGTTCACACTTATGCTCCCAGCCCTCTGGGTGCCAGCAGTCCCACTCCGGGCTGCCCTGCAAGGGCTTGGGCAGAGTGAGTGTCAAGAACACCATCGCCTGTGGGACCCAGGAGTAAGGACAGCCAGACCTGCTGCCGTGAGCCCCAGTGAAACCCCACCAACCCCTGTCCCCCGCACTGACCGATTCCCTGTTCATCCCGGGCTGCCAGGGTCCTGCCTGGGGACAAGCTGAGGAAGGGTCGAACTGAGCTTACAACGGGTGCTGGGCCACACGGGCCACGGAGGAAGCCTCTGTACACCGCGCAGACGGGCGTCTCAGCGCCTGGCTTACACGTGGGCACAGTGGGGCATGGGAGGGGCAGGCAACGGGTGACAGCAGAGCACGGAGAGGAGACACGCGCGGCCCCGTGCTTTCCCGCAGCGTCTGCTGCGACGCTCACACCTGCCCTTCCCGGCACATGCCGCGCCTCATCCTGCCCTTTAGCCCGTGGGTCCATCGGCACTGGCCACGCGCCCCTGCCCACCTCTGTCCACGGCGGCCACAGGGCCACTTCCTTAAGCAGCGTCTCCGACAGCTGTGTGGAAAGGAAGGGAACCACACCTGCAAACACCTCTAACCACCAGGAGTAGCGAATAAACCCACAGGAGGCCCGGTGGAGGGAGCGGGCGGAGGTGTGCGAATCCAGGTGCCCTGGGATTCCAAGTCTGGGGAGGAGGCCCTGCAAGCACTTTCCTTACGTCCGCCAGTCATGAGAGATGAGAGCGGGTTGTGCACGTGCGTCTGCGCGTGTGTGCGCGTGTCTGCCTGTGTGCACGTGTACATGCATGTGTGTGCATAGCGGTGTGTGCGTGCTTGTGCACAGGTGTGTGTGACTTTGAAGGAAAGAACTTAAGTACCATTCACACCATCACCCAGAGACTGTCCTCTATTTTACCTTTTATTTTTGCCTTTTTCTGCTTGAACAGAAACTGCATTTTGTTTTTCACAAAAATTTCACAAAATTTCACAAAAAATTGCATGTGTCCTTTGGACCCCAGTGTTTCCAGGTCCATCTGCTGCCTGGCCTCCCCCGGGGAGAAATCCCGTGGGTGCTTTCCCCACCGTGGTGCATGTCTGGGAACCCCAGACACGCGGGGGTGATTGTTGCCGGGCTGTGGCCCGTGCCGTAGCTGTGCAAGCGGCTGAGGCCACCCTGAGGGGGAATCGAGGCCGGTTTGGAAGACCGTCGGTGGCTGTGGCACGCAGGACCGTAGGGGCAGTGATGGTCAGGGGATTCCCCGCTTGGGCCTGGAGTGGGCAGCCCCCGAGCCAGAGACGAACCCGCAGGTGCCCAAAGGCCCTGACAGCCACCAAGGCTGAGCATCCAGGACAGGCATGTCCCTGTGACCCAGGCCACAGCTGAGGGGAGGACCCGCACACGTGTGGGCCAACCGGAGCCCTGGGACTGAAAGACACCCACAGCAGGGACCTCCTGAGACAGTGAACAAAGTCCCAAGCACCAGAGCCCCCATGGGACTGCCAGGAGTGCTCAGAGGAGGGGGCGTCCCACGGGAGCTGCAGTGTCCACACGCCCTGGACTTCGCACAGCAGCGCCTAGAGCTATTAGAGTGTGCGCATGGTCGCCTCTAGATGGGGGAGCCAGGGGTAGGGGTGCTGCGGCAAAGCCCCATTCCCGACAGATGGAGAGACAGCTGAAGTCATGGCCACAACCCACCAGACCCGCTGGCTCAGTGCACTGACTAGCCCACCAGACCCGCCAGTCCAGTGCAGGGCCTAGCCGCTGACTGACCCGTGCCGGCTGGGATCTGTCCCAGGCCGGCGGCCCGGCAAACCACACCGGGTGACTGGAGTGTCAGGACAGCCCCCGCGGCACACCAGGGCGCAGCCTGAGGACAGTACTTGCTGTTCCCCTGAAATTCAGATGCAGCTGCTGTCCCGTGCCTCACCAAGAAGCCCGGGCAGAGGGTGCCCCACCGGCCGCTGGTGCTACAGGGGGCCTGGCTCCAGGCCTCCTCCCACAAATGCAGAGAAGTGACCCGTCGACCCTCGCCCAGATGGTGTGCTCTGTCCTGCTTTGGGGAGGGCGCAGCAGTGTGTCCCTGGGCCTGGGCTGCCAGCAGAGATATGCCGGGCACTTCCGCTCACCTGCTGGAAAGCTCTGGACGTCCCTCCAGGCCCACCCGGAACATTCTTTGCCTCTGGCGGGCCACGCGCACAGCCAGGGGACAAGGCTCTGGTCCAAGGGCATGCTCAGAGGCTCTGTGTGCATAACGTCTTCTCAAGAACTCACGTGATTTTCTACACCACCTACTGGCCTCTGCACCCCGGACAACTGTGTGCCACACGTGAGTGCTGGGGACACGGCACCTGCAGAGCCCTGCACCAGACAGGAGGGGGTCCCAGCAGAGTTGTGGGCTGCAAAATCCCTGTTCCCTAAGGGTGGGGTGAGTGACCACATGTAGACATCCGCGGGCAACTGATGCCCCAACCCTCGGGGTTGACAGCGTGAGGACGGGGACGGCCCAACACTCAGGGGGACGGCTGCTGGGAGAGGAGGCAGTCAGCCCAGCACAGGTGCTAACACAAGGAAAGACGCTGTCTTTCGGACTCCCTCACAGGTCCTCACACCAGCCCCCCAAAAGTTAAACGCCAGGGTATCCTCTGACACCCATGGGGGGAGTCTGCCCACGTGATACCCCCTGAGCCCTGCATCTCACAGCCACACCACGTGGCTCTCTGCCTGGACCAGCACGTGACATGGCCGGTGAGGTGCAGGGACTCTGAAGTTCTTCCCTAGAAGAGGAAGAGAACCTTCTGGAAGGTACCCCAGTGCCCCAAACCACAGCTCCTCCCCAGGGGTGGGCCCCCACCAAGGGAGTCCCAGCCCGATGCCAGCAAAGCCTGACCAGGAGCGAACGTGGTCTCTTAGAGGCCACTGCCACCAAAACCACGTGCTTCCCGTTCAGATGCCTAAAGGCTCTGGGGACGCCGAGGTGGAGGTGAAGCGGAAGACACGGGAGCCAATGAGGACAGTGCCCGGGGCCACAGGCAGAGGGAGGGCACGTCTGTGCTTCAGAGCACTGGGGCCCAGCTGCAGGCGTGGGGATGGAGACGGCCTGTCCCCGGCCAGCTGCCAGTCTGCCCCGACTCCGCCGGGAGGCAGAGCGGGGTGGCAAACAGGTGCGCGGGGTGGAGAGAAGATTCCCGCACACCTGTCTGCCTGGGGGCGGGCAGCTTTGGGCCCGGGTGCCATCAGCCGGAGGTGTTCTCAGGACGAAAAGAACCGGGGGCAGGCTGCTGTGGTCACTCTCAGCCCCCCAGCCCCATGCCCTCCACTCTGGGACACGGGGGCCCCAGCCTGGGCAAGGCCACCCCTCAGAGCCTGCACCATTCAGCACCTGGCCGATGCCAGGGTCACCGTCATGCGGAGGGTGACGGCCCTGGGGGGCAGGCCCCCCCCAGGCCTCTCCACTGGCGCTCAGAAGCCCATGGGCACAGTTTGCCAGCCCCTGAGCGAAGCGGAAAAGGCCTCCACTGAGGGCCGGGCTCTGGGAAGATGCAGGTGAGGCGTCAGGAAACACGGGCTGCGTGTCCCCAGCACAAGCTGCCCTCTGCCCAGCGCAGCCCCGTGGCGGGCTGGCGTGTCCACGGGTCCTTGGGTTAGGCCTGGTGGTCTAGTCCATCTGGGGACCACCGCGGTGTCTTACTGAGTGACATGGGGCAGGGAGCGGACTATTTACAGGCCAGACGTGTGTCCACACCGAGCCTCTCTCCCGACGGTGCCGCGGGTGCCTGGCGGCTCATGCAGCCGTGCTCGCCCCTGCGGGCTGCAGAGCTCCCCCTTCCTGCACATTCAGGAGACCAGACACATCCCTGACTTGGACGCCGAGGCCGCCCCCTCCGCAGTCACCCCCTTCATGTCGTCGGGCATCTGCCCGTCAGAACGCCACACGTTCAGCTCCGCAAACACGCCCGTCTCGATCATCTCCTCCTGCCAAGGGATGGGACAGCTGCCGGTCGCAAATTCCTGGAAGAACTCAGCATCAGCTTTGTCGAAGGCCACACCCCTGACGGTGGAGAAGGCGCCCACGTCCTGGATGTTCTTGGCATAGACCGTCCTGGAGTCCGGGATAAAGGGGGGTGTCAGCATCCCTGGGAGGAGAGAAAGCACACGACATACGACACTTAAGTGGGAGGGAGCAGCTGTGTGCTCAGTGAGCAGGGTCACCCTGCCCCAGGTGCCCCAGGGGCTCAGGAAAGCTCTCGGATGCCTCGCAGCCTGCTGAGCAAGACGCGAGGAACTTCGCGTCCAGGCAAGGGATGGAGGGCTCTGGCCCGTGTCCCACGCCAGCCTCCCCAGGGGTGTCATCATCTGCAGGTGGGACGCCCCGCAGCCAGCAGCCCAGGACTGCGCTCCCATCTTCTTTCCAAAGCTGGCTCCTCCCCCAACCTGCTCAGGAGCCTCAGTGCCCCAGTCGCCAGACACAGAACATCAGCTACGTGACCCTGATGGCCCCCTGCCCTTCCTTTCCGTGCGGCCCCCGGGCTAAGCACTCTGCCAGGCCCATGCAGTGGCCCTGGGGACCCTCCATCCTCTCCTGGCTCCCAGCTCCCCCCACCCCAGAAGAAGGAACTTCTCTCCTCAGGCCGTGGCAGTGAGTCCCGTGTTCACGTGGCCTCTGTAGGCTCTGGGGCGGGGCCTTGCCTGCCCACGCACCTGCCACAGCCAACAACACACTGGCCAAATGGGCAAGTGTCTTCCGGACACGCAGCTGGAAGACTCCTGCACTGTCTTGGCTTAGGGGCTCCTTAAAAGTACGGGGCATAGAAAGTCACTGCCACAGGTTTGGGCCCTCAGTTCAAAGATCAGCAGCATGTCCCCCACGCACGCCAACCAGCCTCCCCCAGCCCAAGAAACCTGTGTGCTACCACCCAGCTTGGGGCGTGGGGTGACGGGACGTGGAGATGGGGGTTACTCAGGGGCAGGAGGGTGGCCGGGGGGAGCCCAGGAGGCGCCAAGCAAGGCCCCTTGCTGGGGCCAGGCCAGCAAGGACCTGCCGGCGGACCCGCCCCGCACGGCCCCCTGGGTCCCAAGGCACACAGACACACCAGCCTCGAGCTGTCTCCAGTTAATGTCCTTGAAGAGGGGACTGGTGCGGAGCCCGTCACACGTCCCGTCTCTGAAACCCAGGCGCTTCTCGGGGTCCTTCTCCAGCAGCGCCTCGCAGAAGTCCTTGCTGGCCTGGCTGAACTTGTCGGGGTACTTGACGGCCTCGGACAGGATCCTCTGCTTGAGCTCCTTGTTCTCCACCTGCACGGCGGGACACGCCACGTCACCGGGAGCCCGCTGAGCCCACGGGGGGATGTGCCCAGCTCAGCCAGTGCACCTCCCGGGAAGACGGAGGTGACGGAGGTGATGGGACAGAGGTGACAGTGGAGGTGACGGTGGAGGTAACCAGTAACCTCCACCGTCACCTCCACCATCATCCCCACTGTCACCTCCACCTCCACCTGGTGTCTGATTCTGAGCGCTTTTCCGGAGAACCCCATTGCCAGTGACGGGGTGTCGGGCCTGCACGGTCAGCAGGGATCCCCACGAGGAGCCCCGAGGTGCCCTGTGCCCTCTGAACCCCGGGTCCAGCCTGGCTCGGGCAGGCCCCGGCTGTGGGTTCTCACCACACACAGATTCGCCTTTCCTAAAATCGCACAGCTGCGGGCTCTCGTGAGTGACTCTCGGGTGGGACACACACCCCTCCACGGGCCGGGCCGGGAGACCAGGAGCCACGGCGGCCCCTGAGCCCCGTTCGGCCGAGCCCATCGCGCTCACCACACACAGGAGACCGGGCTTCTGGTCAGGGCCCAAGCGCCCGCTCTCTGTGCTCTGGAGAGAACTGCGCTTCTCCCCACGGAAGGCGGCGGCCACCCCGCCTCCAGCGAGTCCGTGGGCCATCGGTCCGACAGCCTGGGCTCAGCTCACGTCTCTCGGTCACATACCGGTGATTCTCAGAGTATTTCGCACCGTTGTCGCTCTACTTGTCCCGGTGAGCTGGACCAGCCCCCACGAGTCGTGAGGCCCCGCAGGGCTGTGAGCGCCGGCCCTGGAGGCCCGCGGACAGCTCCTGGGACCGAGCAGCGCGGCTCACTGGGGACTCCTGCCCGTGGTGACCTGCCGAGGTGAGCGCCGGGAACCAAGAGGTTCGCCTGACTCGCAGCCTCGGCTCTGTTACGGGCCCTGAGGGGTCTGAGGCGAGCCGGCACCGTGGTTCTGGGGCCGCAGCTGGAGCACCCCTGGACCGCGGGGGCGGGCGGGGCGGGGGGAGGGCATGGGGGCCCGGGGTCGGGCACCGTGAGGCGGGGCCCGCTCTTCAGAATGGCCGGGGGGCCAGACGGAGAGCTCGCGGCCCGCCGTGGAGCACGAATGCGGTTGCCTCTGGCCCTGTCTCCCCGCCCCAGGGCTGGCTTGCGCTGGGGGAGCTGAGGGCTGCTTGTGGGCGCCGGGGCTCGGGGAAGTCCCGGCCGGGGGTCCTGACACGCTTGTCAGCGTGGGGCTCCACGAGATGAGGTCACCACGTCCCCTCTCCTGCCCGGGAAGGACATACCATGAGAGGCCCCTTGTGTTCAAGGTCCGAGCAGCGGCTCCCCCAAGGAGGGGGTCACAGGGCAGCCGCAGGACCCGTGTGCGTGCCCTCCTACCTTCTCTCCACGGGCGCGGAAGGGCCCTCTGGCTGCGATCATCTCGTACAGCGTGACGCCCAGGGCGAAGTAGTCCACGGAGAAGCCGTACTCTTCGCCCCGCAGGAGCTCAGGGGCCATGAACCCTGTGGGCAGAAGCGGGCGCAGACTCCGGCGCGGCCCGGCACTGAGCGGGCACTCGCCCGGGCAGGCGCGTCCCATACGGGGCTCCCTGCGCGCCCGCGGGCGGGCTCCTCGCCCCGACCCCTGCATGGTGGGGCTGCCCTGGGCGCCGCGCACTGGGGAGCCCTTGGCCACACTGACACTTGGAGCCCCGCAGTCGTCGCAGCCGGAAATGCCTGCGGACGCTGCTGAGTGTCTCCTCCGGGCAGCACCGCCCCGGTCCAGCCGCGGCCTCTCGTGAGCTTGAAGCCCCGCCTCCCCGTGGCACGTCCTGCAGCCGGAGCCGTGGCCCTGGCTGGCCACGTAGGCGCAAGTGTGACCCATGGCGTCGTGGTCTGGCGCTACCAGCTCCTTCCCAAAAGGGCACAGAAGGGCCGATCTAAGCCAACACAACCCAGAGAGCAACCGGACGCACGCCGTTGCCAGCTGGCACCACACGAGGGGGGCTGGGGTCACGCACGAGCCCACATCCCCAGAGCACGTCCTGGGCTTTCCCAAACCATCGTGTCGGGGAGCCAGCCAGCACGGGGGAAGGGCCCACGGTCCACTCCCCTGGGACCAGAGCTGGCAGGTGCTGTGGGCGGGGCATGGGCTGCTCCTGGGCCTGCCGGCTCCGGCGTTCCCAGGGAAGCAAAGCTAACGAGCCTGTTGATTTCTGGGGCCTCCCGACCCTCAACGGATGGTGCTCAGAGCCAAGCTCCAAGAGGGATGTGCTCAGTGCAACGGCCAGGCTGATGGGGACACAGACTTGCTCCTCCCCACAGAGGCTGCCGGTGCGAAATTCCACAGACCCTCCTGGCCCCGGCACGCTTCACCCCTTCATAGGTCCCACTTTCCGGGAACCGCACTGTTGATCAGATGGCTCAGATGTGGTGAGAAGGACACGTCTAACAGGCCACCACTTCGAGACAGAAACAGGGTCTGGGGCGACAGCCCAGCAGGCTGCAGCAAGGGGGTCAGTTTCTGTAGCAAACACCCGGGGGGAGTCCCTGCTCTGCTCCCAACCCCAGCAAGGTGACACACAGCTTTGTGTCCCCAGGAGCTACGTGGCACCTAGGACAAAGTGAGCACCAGGAAATGCCGGTCACCAGAACGGGCAGGAGAGAGACTGAGCAGGTGTGTGCGCCCAGGTCCCCTGCGTCCCCTGCTCAGAGACAGGCCGGGCCGCAGCGAACCCTGGGATGCCCGCAGGGCCCTCACACCCGCAGTCCCAGTCCTACAACCTGAGTCCAGCCTGGGAGCCGTACTCTCTGCGCTTTCTCATGATCTGAATCCCCCTAAAACACAGCAGGAGTGTTCCCACTCCCATGGTCCACTCAGAGCTGGAGCACCATAGATTCTGGAAAACTCAACTTCGGAGGGACCCTCCCTAACTGAGGCCACAGGTGGGGACAGAGCTGCCACGGCAGCAGGGACCAACCCAGAAGGGCTCAGAGCCCAGGACAGGAGAATCTGGGGACATAAAACAAGGTCCAAGTAGCCCCAAATCCTAGTGACAACAGTCCCTCCTCAAAGCCAAGTCAACCCAGGACGGGCTGGCTGGGAGCCCCACCTCCCGGAACATGGCGGCACAGGGGGACAGACCCCTAGGTGCCCACAGACGGGAGGCGGCACCCAGCTCCCGCAGTCTGGGCTGCCCGCTGCGCCCGCCCCAACGCTGGGGGGGTCTCCTCTGTTGTCTGCGGGCCCTGCTTCCCTCCCTGCCAGGGCAGAATGTGTTGTGTACGAGCACACAATGCACACACAGACAGACACACCTGTGCACACACACACACACACGCACACATCCTGGACATGGGCAGCCCCCTCCCCTGCAGAGCCAACCCCGGCCACACGGCAGTGGGGGCTGGCCACCCATCACGGCTCTCCCGGTCTATCGCACAGTGGGGGGCACGGCTGGTGAGCCGCTGTAGATGCCCTGGACTCCAACCCTGGGGCCGGGCAGGTTGGACACATGCACTCTACTGATGTCCAGGAGGCCACTGGAGGCAGAAGCCCCCTCACGGAGCGGGTGGCCCTCCAGAACCAACAGGTGGGGGACCCCCTGCAGCGGGGTCCGGGCACACCCACTGGCCACACCCAGTGAGTCCACGGTCCGCTGTGAGGGTGCATGGCCTCGCTCCCCGCCACCCGCAGAAGAGGCAGCCCCCCACCCTCTCAGGGGCTCACCTGGGGTGCCTGCGTAGCCCTTGGTCTTAGTCTGCCCGTCCTTCAGCTCCACAGCTAGCCCAAGGTCAGAAATGCGGATATTGCCTGAAAGCAAACACAGGCCGAGGTCGCCCGCGGGCCCACAGAACAAAGGCACTTGGTGTCCCTGAGCCTGTGGGAGCCAAGGGCAGCCGCCGCACACACACGCACGCCCGTGAGTGCCCACGCGCGGCACATGCCCACCCCAGGGCCCTGAGGCCTCTGCCACCCCAGCAGACTGCAGAGGGACGGAGCGGCCCCCGTCGTGCCCAAAACCACCTCCAGAATGCCCCACGTCTGCATGAATTGTGACACAAAGGTGGGGGGGGGGGTACAAGGGACATAAAGGAAGCCAGATCTGCATGTTTCCTTCTGATGAGAATCCCTTCAAAGGCAGAGAGAGTAGCCAGTCTGTCCTCCTACCGATGCAGGAGAACCTGGCACGGGCAGGCCGGAGCAGGGAGGCTGGGAGGAGGAGAGATGGGATGGGGGGAGACGGGGTGAGGGGAACCCCAAGGGGCCCCTCACCGTCATCATCCAGAAGCACATTCTCCGGCTTGAGGTCTCGGTAGACAATGCCTCTCTGGTGCAGGTGCTCCAGGCCACTGATGACCTGGGCCGTGTAGAAGACCGCGCGTGGCTCCTGGAAGCCAGGGTTCTCCTCATTCACGTTGTAGATGTGGTACCTGGGGTCAGACCACACAGGGCCCATGCTTCCCTGGCACAGTGAACGGGGCATCCACAGTGGACACGGGAAAAGAAATCTCAGGAAACAGTGAGAGCCTCAGAGCCCGTGCTGGGTGTCTGGTCATTGTGGGGTCTCAGCATCAGCCTGAAGGACCCGTGGTGGTCTGAGAGCCCCTGGTGGCTTGTCGCGCCCTCACAGGTCCCCCACCACAACTAGTAGGACAGGAGCTGAGGCAAGAGTGCACCATTCTCCCCACCGCCCCCACACTCGCCCGCACCAGCTAGCAAATGGACCCTGAAGCCGTTTCACCACTGCCAGCCAGAGGACGGGCAGAGCATGGTGGAGCCAGCCCAGGCAAGTGTCCCGCATCACCGCAACCATTAGCAGTCATTCCAGTGTCCGTGTAAGCATGCGGGCTGGCTCCCCGGGCCCGAGCACACGAGTCTGGGTTGGCTCCGGGCAGGGCTCCGGGGTGGGCCTGCTGTGCGCTATGGTGTAAGGCCGTGTACCAGGACGCTGTCCAGCACTGTGTCATGATTATATGCGCTCTGTATGTCATGATGTCCGCACTTGCTAGTCTCCTCTCTCCTCTTCCACGTGGCCTCACGTGGGTCCTTTAGCCGAGGCCTCACAATTCCCACCTGGAAAATGGGGCCAGCACACTCCACAGGCGATGCGGAGGAGCAGAGTCCGGGGTGCAGAACCGACAGCAGTGGCCCCGTATGTGTGGCTGGGATGCTCTCTCATGGGTCGTGCATGGATTAAGGTTCACTGCCCGGTGCCCCGAGAGCACCTCGTCACTCATTACCCCCGTCTCACACCAGCACACGGAGGCAAGAGCACTCCGACTGCCCAGGGTTCCCCACCGAGAGCCAGTGGTCTGACTTCCCCCAGGAGCCCCAGGCTGGGCCCTCAGACCTCAAGCCAACCCAGGAACCGGATCCACCGACAGCAAGTCATGGTTCCCGAAGCTGGCCACGTCGTGTTTCCCGCTCAGCCACTACCTCCAAGAGCAAATAGTAACGTGATGCCCCCAGCCTGTTCCCACACGTGCTTCATCCAACTGTCCACCCCATGAGCACTCTCCCGGGCCACTCGTGCTCCTGCTACCTCCACCCCTGCGCACTCATGCAACACCCAGGTCCCCAGGATTCGAGGTCCCGCGGTGGCTGGAGAGCTGCTTGCCACCTCCCCACTGGCCCGCATTTCATGTAAGACTAAGGACACACCTCCTCGAGTGTCACCAGCCCAGGGACAGAGGAGCGGGTTGGTGGGAGCCCAGGGTTTCTCCTCACCGTGTTCTGTGAGCATGTGGGCAGCCCCCCGGGCCCCAGACCCCTCTTCATGCTCAGTTGCTCGAGCCCCCCCGCAGCCCCAGGTCCCCTGTTTACCTTATGTCACCTCCGTTCATGAGAGTCATCACCAGACAGAGATCAGTTTTGGTTTCAAACGCATAGGCCAGAGAGACTATAAACCTGCTGTGAACCTTTGCTAGAATCGTCTTCTCTACCATTGCACCCTGAAAAGCAAGATGTCGAATCAGTGCCCAGGTTTAAGTGGGAAAGTGACGTCACTGAAAAAAGTAAGTCCCATATCCCAGAAAACAGAAACAGGGTCACAAAGGTCCTCAAAGCAGCTTGCATAACGCAACTGCAAACAACTTACAGACGTGCCCCCTCCCCAGAGACCAAATCAGTCGTGCAAATGTCTGTGCGTACTGAGGACTCCAGGCTTATCGGAGCCTCCGTCAAGGAGACGGGAGTCAGAGCAGCTGCCCTAACAGCACTGGGAAAGGACCCAGCGCGCCCCCTGTTCTGAGCGGCCTCCCTGCCGTCCTTCCCTACACCCGACCGGCTCACCCACGGCAACCCCAGACCCGTTCTCCTCTCCCGATCCCTGGACAGCGGACAGCCGGGACCCACTGGCATCTGTTCATTTTCTGTCCACTTACCACGTTTTTTAAAGTTGTGTTTGGGTGAGGAAGGTAGAGCTCAAAAGGAGGAACTCTTTTGTTCCGGAAGGCCCCCCACATCCACACTGCCTGAGTACTAAGTTCAGTGAGGACGCTGGCCTCAGGACAGAGGACTCCGTGGGTTAGGACAACACGTCACCTTGCCTGCTTGTCCCCACAGCCCCAAGGGGACAGCATTATTGAGAAACCCTGGGGTGGGTACCCTTGGTGGCTGCTGTTTACCCCAAAAGCTGCATTTGTGCTTGTAGCGGGAAAGAACAGGAACCACGCGGGATGGGAGAGGAGGTCCTATGACATGGCGGCTTTGCTACCCTCCCTAAAGGGCGTCTCACCCTTCTTGGGGAGAGCAGACCCCACGCAGCGACCTGTCGTGCCTTGGTTCACCCTGGCCCGGAGAAGACATGCGGAGGCTGTCAGGCTGGCTAGACTCTCAGCGAGGCCCCACCACAGCACTAGCCAGCACCGAGAGCCCTGAAAGCTGGAGTGGAGAACCAACAGCTCCCCCAACACCTGCTCCCCTATTTCATGGTAGTAATGGAGACACGGGAAGCCTGGTGGGAGGAGCTCCTGGGGGGCTCCATGTGCTGAGCGTCCGAGGCTTGGTTTTGGCTCAGGGCACGATCCCAGGATGCTCGGATCAAGTCCCACATCGGGCTCCCTGCTCGGCAAGGAGCCTGCTTCCCCCTCTGCCCTTTGCCCCCACTCATGCGCTCTCCCTCTGTCCCTCTCTCAGATAAAGTCTTTCAAAATAAATAAGTAAATAAAATCAATCTCGAAAAAAAGAAGACAGCTGACAGGATGAGCAGAACCACCCACCCCATCGAACGCAGAGGCTGCCTCCAAGAGGGGTCACGGCAAACCCCACGTTGGGGCAGAGCCGGGCCGGGGGCAGCAGAGCTACGGACGGGCCCCTCTGTGCCCCATGGGCCAGACCATCGGCTCAGGACTTGGAGGCTGCCCAACGGGAGGGACCCGGCGTCCGCAGGGCAGAGGAGGCAGTGCACGAAGGGAGCCGTGCCGGGCGGGACGCGGCCCCCAAGGGCCCTCCCACGCCCGTGAGCAGCCAGCGGCCCACCTGGTAGCCTTTCCTTTTCTTGAGTCTCTTCTTGTTGAGCTTCTTACAGGCGTACAGCTTGCCTGTGGCCTTCATCTGGCAGGCGGACACCTCCCCGAAGCCCCCTTTCCCCAGGACCCTGAAGTCCAGGAACCAGTCCTCGCCCATGGGCTGGGCCTCCAGCCACTTCCACTGCAGGAACCTCTGGAAGTAGAGGCTGTCCAGGTACTCCTGGAAGGGTGTCTGGCTCAGGTGCGCCAGGGTGGCCTGCAGCAGCAGCTGGAAGGGCGCGTCCCCGCTCGCCACGGGCCCCTCCCGGGCCTTTGCCACCGCGCCCTCGTCCAGGAAGCTGCAGAAGAGCTTGGCCTGGGGGTCCAGGTACTCGGCCAGGATGGCCCGGGCCTTCTGAGGCCGGAGGTCGTCATCCGCCGTGTCATAGTCCTCGATGTCCTTCCAGAGCTCCAGAGCCGGCAAGTGCCGCTCGTCAGCCCCCAGGAACTGCTGGAACAGCCGCTTGCCGATGGGCTGCTCTGCGCACACGCTCGGGAACGCCAGGTCCAGGCTCTCCCGGAGGCCCTCGCACTTGGACAGTGGGGGAAGCTTCAGCTGGGCCAGGTACTTCCTGTCCCGAGAGGACGGGCCACTGTTCCCGTCGAAGCTGCCGCGTGCGGCGATGAAGGCCGAGTTGGCCACCACCGTCTCCAGGGAACCGAAATCCATCCCGGCGCTGGCCGCCTGCTGCGTCAGACACGAGAGGCCGGACCCGCCACCCCAGGCCCGTGGCCCCTGCCCTGCCTAGGCAGCGGGCGTCCCAGCAGGTGCGAGGGTGACTAGCGGCCGTGCGGGAGCCCAGGAGCCCAGCTGACACGGCTCTGGCCAAATCCCCGCCCAGGGTCACAGAGCAGGTGCCAGAAAAAGAAACCCCCTAAGCTGCTTCCAGGATTATGCGGCCCCTCCCCCCCGCCACTTCCTCCTTGGAGCCCGCCAGGAAGGACAAAGAGCAGCCCCTGAAGCATCTGCTGAAGCTGCCCCGTGGCCCCCAGTCCCGGCAGGGGCTTCTTCCCTTCCGGGAGCGGGAGGTCAGACAGAAGGCACAGGGGCCCCGAGGAACCCCAGATGGCTGGGGGCTTTCCCACTATATTTCATTTTTGTCTTAAAAATAGCAAGTGGGAGGGAAAACAGCTGGGAACAGGAATTCAGAGAAAAAAATTGCAGGGAATCGCTTCCTGGGGTGTCCGAGGGTGAAACCACGGCCAGGGGACTGGTTAGTATGAGGGGACCCGGCCTGACACTGACAGTGGCCTGCTCCAGGCCACCTGTCTGCACCGGGGACACCCGCCAAGGGATCAGCCCCACACCCGCTCCCTCCCACCTCCACCCCCGGGCCGAGCTCGCAAAGCAGAGACGCCTGAAGAAGCTTCCGGCGAAGTTAGGGCTGAAGCAGGAGACCCTCAGCTACACGCAGGGCTGAGGCCTCAAATGGGAGGAACAGGACAGAGAACGGAGTGAAGAGGCCAGGGACACAGCTGGGGGGACACAGCTGGGGGGACACAGCTGGGGGGACACACCTGGGGGACACACCTGGGGGGACACACCTGGGGGACACAGCTGGGGGGACACAGCTGGGGGGACACACCTGGGGGGACACAGCTGGGGGGACACAGCTGGGGGGACACAGCTGGGGGGACACACCTGGGGGACACAGCTGGGGGGACACACCTGGGGGGACACAGCTGGGGGGACACAGCTGGGGGGACACACCTGGGGGGACACAGCTGGGGGGACACAGCTGGGGGGACACAGCTGGGGGGACAATCCTAGGGGACCTCCCTGGGGGACACACCTGGGGGGGACACTCCTGGGCCACACACATGGGGGGACACACCTGGCATCTGGGGATGCCAGGACCAACAGAAATGTCACCTTCACACGGACATGGTCTTGTCTGTCTAGTACACAGCAGCTGCTCAGTAACTGTGCGGGGAAGAAAAGGCAGGGACGGAGGCCGGTTATGGTTTCGGGAGCGGAGGAAGGGAGAGCTTAAGAATCAAGAATTCAGGAGCCAGTAGAGGTGGGGAAGGCCGCCCACCCCATGTTCCTCCTGGCAGAAGAGGGTGTCTGGGAGGCAGGGAGGTTCTGCAGGTGGGTGTGGGCAGAGGCAGGGGAGGCCAAGGGAGACCTTGCTGAGCAGCCACAGTCCCATCCTTGAGCCCTTCCTGCCTCCCATCAGGGTCCAGGGGGTAGTGGTTGGGTTTTCCTGCAGTGAATTCTCCAGTGAAACCATCAGGGCCTGGAGGGGTTTTGTTGGAAGATTTATTTTTTTTTTTAAGATTTTACTTATTTATTTGACAGAGAGATCACAAGCAGGCAGAGAGGCAGCAGAGAGAAAGGGGGAAGCAGGCTCCCCGCTGAGCAGAGAGCCCCACGTAGGGCTTGATCCCAGGACCCTGAGGTCATGACCTGAGCCAAAGGCAGAGCTTAACCCACTGAGCCACCCAGACGCCCCTGTTGGAAGAATTTAAATTACAAATTCAATTTCCTGCAGTTATAGGTCTGGTCAGAGTATGTATTTCAAATTGGACAAGGTGTGTTTTTCGAGGCGGCCGATTTCATAGAAGCTGTTGAGCTTATGTATATAGAACCGTGTGTGGCACTTCCTTGTGTAGGAAGGGTCTGTAGTGATGCTTCGTTTCTGATGGGATCACCTGTTTTACCTCTTGCCATAGATTCGTCAGTTTTATGGACTTTTCGAAGAACCAGCTCGTTCACCGACTTTCCCTTTTCTTTTGTTCTTATTTCATTGATTTCTGTTGTAATTTCTTGTTTCTTCCTTCTACTTGCTACCCCGCTCTTTTCCTAAGTTTTCCAAGTGGGAACTTAGATCACGAACTTGAGACTCTCTTAGAGCACTTAGAGCAGACACTGTCCTGTTGCTGTGCCGCGGCTGCAGCCCATTATTCTGATGGCACCCATTTGTCACCAGTCCTACGCATTTCTTTTTAATTTCCCTCAAGACTTCCTTTTGAATCATGAATTACTTTGAGGGTAGTGTTCATTTCTCACATGTTTGGAGATCTTCCTGTTGTTTTTGTTATTGATTTCGAGTTTGACTGTATCGTGGTTGGAGAACACACGGCCTGATCTCGATGCTCAGATTTGTTGGGCTTTATTCTCCGGCCCAGGACACAGTCTACCCTGGTGTATGGTCCAAGGTCACATACAAAGAAACTGTATTCTGCTATGGGGTGTGTTTGAGAAACGTCAACGGCATCCTGTTGGTCGACAATACTGTTGAGTTCTTCTCTGGCCACGCTGGCTCTCTGTGGAGCTGCTCCGCAGCTGCTGGGAGAGACGCTGAAGCCCGTGACTGAAGTCGCGGATCCACTTCTACACGCAGATCTGTGCGTCTGCCGCCCCATCTTGCCGCCCTGTCGTTCACTGCACACGCATTTAGGGTTGCGGTGTCTTCTTGGTATACTGACCCTTCATCATTACACATTAACACATAACACCTGTGTTAACCTGTGTGGTTATGTTAATGTGGAGACTTCGCAGCAGAGAAAATCACGGGAGTCGAACATTGTATAATGATGACTGCCGGCGTGACACGTCTTCACCGTTCTTCCCCGCTCAGCCTCTCTCTCTCCATCTGAGTCTCTTGTGGCGTCCAGTGAGCTCCTGTTTTCAAATCTCCTGTCAGGTTTCAGTGTATTTACAGCATTTATATTCAATGTTACTGTTGCTCAGGTCTGCCACTTTTATTTTTCACTTGTTTTCTCTTTCCATTTTTCCTTTGGGTTACTTGAACATTTCTTAGAATCCAATTTTGATTCATCTATGATATTTTAGAGTGTCTATTATTTTTCATTCTGTGTCATGGGTTCTTTCTCTGTCCCCTTCCTTATACAGTTAAATCCATTTGCTGATTTCTTGTTTTCACTCTTTTTTTGAATCTACAGCTTCCATTGGTACTTCACTGTATCTTCTATTTCTTTCCTTAAACTTTTTTTTAAAGCATGTTTAGTTTTTTTCAAGCATGTTTATATTTTTCAAGCATGTTTATCATTGCTCACTCTAGCACTTTCATCATAACTGCCTTAAAATCTCTGATCCCAACACCCCGTCCCCGTGGTAGCAGCATATGCTGACTGTCGTAGCTCACTCTGCAATCTTGCTGGACCTTGGTCTGCTGCACGACCACCAGCTGGACCCTGGACACTCTGCTACTCTATAATCCTTCATTTTAGTGGGCCTTTGCGGACCCTATCCGGCAGCAGAAGGGGGGCCCCCTTGTTACAGCCACGTGGGGGAGATCTGGGCACCCCACACTTCCTGCAGCCTGTTCTCACCCCACGGCCTATCCAGGCCATGCTCTCAGCACGCGTGGTGCAGACGGCTGCCCTCGCCCCTCTCCTCCCCGCCGGCACGCACCCTGAGGTCGTTGTGCTAACCTGCGTGCAGCTGAGCGTTCCACGGAATGGGGAAGGTTTCACTCAGTGACTTCTAGAAAGAATTCCTGCCTCACTCACTTCAAAGCGGCATTTATTCTGGGGGCAACACAGACGGCACAGTGCCTTCGGGCCCCGGCAATCGGGGTCCAGGGCCCAGACTGTAGCCCAATGCCCCCGAGTCTCACTAACCTAAAATACCGAAGTTGTGAAGGAGAACAGTGCCATGGAAAATACACAGAATTGGTTCGTCAAAAAGTTATGAGTCTGAGCTAAAATGGCCCTATTCCCTCTGAATCTTCGGTTACTTGTTTTGCTAAAAAACTCTAAATCATCCTAAAGAAAATAAGGCAGGACAACTGCAAGAGCATTTTCCATTCTTCTTCTTCTTCCCAAAGAAACCTCAAATTTGGCTACACTTTTACTCCTTCAGAGGGAAAACCCAGATGGGACAACCCGTGAAATTCTAGGTCTCTGTGTACAAAACCCACTATTTTCATCAGGCTGTGACTTCGCTGTTTGGGAGAAGACTTCTGTGGCATGTCACCATCACCTAACTTCAGAGAGGAGGCCCCAGGGAGCAGGTGTCACAGGCCTACTGCACAGACTGCCAAGGCCTCCTGGTTCTGGCCACGCGTCAGGCTGGTCGGGAGGGCTTGCCGCTGCCCGGGTACTCAGGCCCCCTGGCGAGTCAGCCCTCAGAAGCCTGGTGGTGGCACAGGTGACCCAGCAGGCACGGGTGTGCTGCCAGGCCAAGTGCCCCCCACCCGGACACTGCCGTGGTCCTAAAGCCAGCAGCACAGTTGGTCAGAAGCCCCTGGGCCCAGTGGTGAGCAGGGGCTGGCGTGCTTTCCCTACCAGAAAGTCTATGAGGAACTGACACAAAGTAGTCCTGAAGGGCCCCAGCCTGACCCCAACAGCAGATCCCGGACAGCAGCCTCCTCACCTCCACAAAACATCAGGAGTGATGGCAGGTGAAGACGGGGACCCTCGGAACCCTCATGTCTAGAACAGAGCTCCTGGCCCCTTTCACACGGGGCATCTTCAGGGTCAGACGTGCTCCCCAGCAAGTGATAACCCGCAGGAGCGATGGTGGTGGGAGCCCCCTGGTCGCCGCCCCCCATCGGCTCAGACCAGGACCATCTCGGGCACAGAGCCGGGGTTGGACCCGCCCTGTACTCCTCACATCTCTCCCCGGAGGAAGGGAAAGGAGCAGAGAACTGCTTCTCCTGCAGGGAAGCCCTTGACCTTGGTCGGTATCAGGACAGACAAGGACACGGCCAAGGGCATCCGAGACGAGGGGCGGCGAGATATCTGATAGCCACTGTGTTTGGACAGCAAGGTGTGACCGCAATGCCTGCTGCGTTCCCTGGAGCCCGTCTCCACAGCACCTTGACCTCTGGGGGAGGAGACTATAAAACCCAGAGGTGGCCCCTCTCCTCCCGGGCTGGGTGAGGGCAGCACCCCCGTTCTACAGGATGGCAGCGCTGCAGGAGAAAAAGTCATGCAGCCAGCGGATGGAGGAGTTCCAGCGCTACTGCTGGAACCCAGACACAGGGCAGATGCTGGGCCGGACACTGTCTCGGTGGGGTACGTGCCGGCCGAGGGGTGCGGGATGGCAGGGGACACCGCAGGACAGTGGGGATGGTGGGGCATGGCGGGAGATGGCAGGGTACAGAGGAGGAAAGCGGGGACAGTGGGGAGGGCAGGGGCAAGTGGGGACGGCAGGAACGGTGGGGACGATGGGGGACGGCGGGGTGCAGCGGGGGACAATGGGGACGGCAGGGAACAGAAGGATGATGGAGGATGGTGGGGTGCAGCGGAGGACAACGGGGAGGGCAGGGGATGGCGGGGGACAGTGGGGATGGCAGGGACAGCAGGATGACAGGGGACAGCGGGGTGCAGCTGGGGACAGCAGGGACGGCAGGGGCTGGCGGGGGACAGAGGGATGGCAGGGAGGGCAGGGGACGGTGGGGCAGTGCTCTGAGGACATGCACAGGACCGTCCACCAGCAGTCCAGGCACCCAGGACCCAGGCCCTGCCAGGGCTTCTGGCCAGGCCGCACCTCCCTCACCAGATGACCCCAAAAGGCCATTTTAGCTCTAATCCCCACTGACAGCAGACATCTACAAAGTGGGAACATCTGAGGGGCAGCCCCAAAGGTTCAGCCTTAGATTTGAGAAAAGCAATTTTAAAGCTATGTTCCTAAAGCTTATGATTTTTAAGGACCTTTAAGTTAAGGGATACAGAGCATCTCCTGGGTGAGAACGTTCTGGAACTTGACGGAAGTGACGGCGGACAACACTGTGTGTGAAGGCGCTGCAAACACCACTGATTTCTTCACTCCGATGGAGAAGCAGTGTCACCCTGGGTCCCACAGGCCTCCTCCCTCTCCCCACAGTGTGGATCAGCCTCTATTACGTGGGTTTCTACGTGGTGATGACCGGAATCTTTGCCCTGTGCATTTACACGCTGATGTGCACGCTCGACCCATACACGCCCGACTACCAAGACCAGCTAAAGTCACCAGGTAACGGGGCCTGTGGCTGGTGCTGGGGCACCAGGACCCCACACGTCAGGGCAATGCTGGGTCCCTCCAGAACGAACCCCGGGGGGCAGCCTGGAGGGGCCTTTCCTGCTGGTGGCCCCAGGGTTCAAGAGGGGCACACCCGGGTGCAGACAGCCCCTCAGCTTCTTTTGAAGATGGTGACCCAAGACTATAGTCTGACTTGGTTTAGTTTTAATTATTAAAACAGATTTGGTACAGAGACGGTCTTTACCTCACTTACTTGCTACGCGGATGACACACACAGGACACGTCTGGGAGGACGGATGAGACAGCAGGGAGGCAGGGGAACGGAGAGTCTGTGGGGAGGAAAGGACACCCCTCAACACGGACGCTTCCCCTCTGGGAGGACAATTCCAGGACCACAGGCTCTTCAGAACACGCATTTCTCGAAGAGCAGCCCGTTCGAGGGCAGAGGCCCGGCACGAAGGCTGAGCAGGTGCTCCCCCAAGTGGGGCCCGAGAGGAGAGGCGGTCACTGGTGACAACAGGACTCCAAGGCCTGGGACAGAGAGGCAGCACTCCAGGTCCTGGAGAAGGTGGCTTAGCCCAGCTGTCTGCACAAACCAAATGAGAACTGGCAGGCGCGAGCTGGGGTGGGGGACGGGCCGCGAAATCCAGGAAGAAACGCGCTCTGCAGCACGGTTCCCCGGACGCTCGCCACCCGCACGTCCTGGATGCGTTCTGAGGGAGCAAGAACCGCAGAGACGCCCCACCACAGCCCCGCACTTCCCCAGGAGAGGCCAGGAGAATGCACGTCTCTAGAAGGTGGCGGGTGCGGGCCCTGGAGCCGGGGTGGGCGTGTCTCCCTCAGCCGGTCCAGCTCTTCTGCTGGGGTCTCCCGTGAACCCCTTGATCAGCGATCACAAACCCAAGTGCCTCATTGGTGGTCATTTCTAGAGACAACCAACGGACAGCCATGAGGGTTTCACCTGGCTTCAGAGCAGAAACGCTACGTTACAAACCTCAATATACAACTGTCACGTGACCTGTCCAAAGCCCAGTGGGTGGGAGGGCCCCGGGAGGCAGAGAGGGCGACAGCCGCCCCGACGCAGCGAGCGAGCCGTGAGCCCACGGGGAGCGGCTGTGGTGCACGCGTGGGGCGGGCGCTCGTGAGCGGTGCCCGCTCTCTCCTTGGTCAGATCCCCTCCAGCCACGCGCAGCTGTTACTCCCACAGCATCCATGGAACAAGAGAGCGCTGGCTGACTGCTTAGAAAGTCCCGTCAACGGGACTGGCTTCCCGAGCTGTGGAACGAGCACACGGCCAAACACGACGGTCCCCGTGGACGGGAGGAGCCGAGCCTGACGACGAGGGCGCTGGGAAATGGAAGTCAAGTAGGACCCGAGAGCGAGGACCCCGTCTATCGAATCTGTGACGCCGGTTTGCGCGTCTTCGTGTGAACACAAGCGAGGCTGCCCAGAAGCTGTGCAACGGTCCCGATGCCACACGTGTGCTCCTTTTCTCGTACAGTTAACACGGCATCTGGGGGCTTTCAGACATGACCGAAACCAGTGAAGCTTCAAATGTGCATTCCAACACAACTTCATCTGGCGACGCGGTTCAGTTCCCGGGCGGGCGGGTCCCTGCTGAGCTCCTACTGCAGGACACTTGGCCGCAGCCTCCTTGCCCAGGGCCCAAGGACCCAGGACTGGCCAGGACCACAGCAGCCCACGCTTGGCCACCGGGCCGGGCCATTTCTGCAGTAAGTGGCTGGGATGTGACCAGCACTTTGTGGGGAACGGAGTAAGATGTGTCGTGCTCTCCCTCCAGGGGTGACCTTGCGGCCAGATGTCTACGGGGAGAAAGGCCTGGACATTTCCTACAACATCTCTGACAACAGGACCTGGGTGGACCTCGTGCACACGCTCCACAACTTCCTGGCAGGTGACGTTTAAAACGCTTCCCACCTCTGCTCTTCCCTCTTCTAAGACCATCTCAGGGAGGGTACGGGCTTCCCCACCCTCCCACCAGCCCCACCACCCCAGGTGGCTGTGGCCGGGTTTGGCGCCCACAGGCTCGTCTGTCCTGGCAGGCTACTCGCCAGCTTCCCAGGAGGACAGCATCAACTGCAGCTCCGAGAAGTACTTCTTCCAGGAAAGCTTCCAGGCCCCAAACCACACCAAGTTCTCCTGCAAGTTCACAGCAGACATGCTGCAAAACTGCTCAGGGCTGACGGACCCCAACTTCGGCTTCGCAGAAGGAAAGCCGTGCTTCATCATTAAGATGAACAGGGTGAGCACGGGGTGGGGCTACAGACCCCAGACCCAGCCGTGGCCTGGAGGGGCCTGGGTGCCTGGCCCTCGTGTGACCCCATGCACCCCAGCACAGGGTCCAGGCTGGTAAGGCTGGGACACGCGCCGCAGCCCGTCCCACCCTGCTCCTCTGCTAGGCATGCTAGGCCCATCGTGCTGGCTTGGGAGCTGACCAAGATCCAACATGAACAGCTCAGACACTGCCCTGGCTCCAGGCTCTGCACTGGACGCTGAGCTCAGAGTTGGGGCTGCTCAGGGCAGCTGCGTGCACACACAGCTTGCCAGCAGCCGGGCCACGTCAGGTGCCACGAGGATGGCTGGGAACGATGTCGAGCAGTAGTTCCCCATCTGGGCCAGGGACCCTCTGCCGGGCACGAGGGAGGCTGAACGGGCTGGTGCCAGCAAACCACAGGGCGGCATGGTCCCTCCAGCCTTGGGGTGCAGGGGAGGGGACATGCCACTGGAAGCCAACAGGACAAGAGGGCCGGGGGGGGGGGTCTCTGCTCCATGTTGGCCAACAGGTGTGCAGCACGATTAAACTTCCTTCCTGAGACACCCGGGGAAGCCATGTACCTGAACGGCACACTCCAGGGTCCCTGCGGGGTCACGACGCTGCCTGGTGGAGGGAGCCATGTGCACCAGGGCAGAACTGTGGGGCGGGCGCAGGCACACACACGGCCGGGACCCGGGAGGCCAGAGAGTATGTGTGGGGCAGCACAGGCGGGCACCCAGGGGACCCCGTCACAGGCACCATGGAGTGCCAGAGAGTGCAAGCCACGGCTCGGACCTCCCGTCCAGCCCTGCCATGCGCCGGCAGCCAAGACCACCGTGTGGGGCAGGGTTCTGGCCGCTCGCTCGCACGCAGCCGGTGGGAGCGCGACACGGACGCCCTTTCCTTCCAGATCGTGAACTTCCTGCCCAGCAACGGCACAGCGCCCAGGGTGGACTGCACCCTCCTGGTGAGTGTGTGGTCTCGCCAGAGCCACTGGCCCCCAGCTCCCCGCGGCCCTCAGCTCCCTGCGGCTGCCCCCCGGGACCCAGCCCCGCCCCCGAGCAGCACTGCAGGGGACTAAAACCAGTAAGGAAAGTGATCTCCGTCACCGCCGGGCCCAGGAAGCATCTGGGACGGTGTTAGCACTCCCACCATTCTGAGCGTTTGGTGGCAGTTTGGAAAAACTCGCTAAGAGTCAGCAGTAATTTCCTCCAGTTTTTCTCAAAACCGGTTTTAAAGCACAAGCCCCAAAAAACAAACATGTCTCCACTGAGTCTCTTCTGAGGCTGGTCTTCCCCCCAGGGGCTCCGCAGCACCCAACCCCCCATGCCCGCCTCGCTGTGGGGTGAGGCTGTGTCTCCTGGGACCACCCACGTGTGCTGACCTGAGCTTTGAACAGACACAAGGTGTCCTCCGTCCGCGTTCTGCCGAGCTCCAGCCGCCCGCCGGGCCACTCACACACACGCAGACACACGCAGACGCCTGGAGCCTGCCTCACTCAGGCGCCGGCCTCTCCGCCCCCAGGACCCGCACGAGGACGCCCGGCCCCTCCAGGTGGAGTACTACCCGCCCAACGGCACCTTCAGCCTCCACTACTTCCCCTACTACGGCAAGAAGGCGCAGGTAGGCCGCGTCTCAGTTCTCCGACAACCGCCGCACACGAGTCCCAAACCGAGCGCGACATTCCCGCTACACCGTGCGGCCCTCCGGGTGCCCCTACCTGAAAACACAGCTCCCATGCGAAACGCCAATACCAAACCTAATGGTTTCAGTTTCCCAAATCCTTTCAGACAACCATATATCCACGTTAAGGCACAGCCTTCAGATCTCTCAATCTCTCCTATCTTCATGGTAATTCTCATCAAATATAGTCTGCACTTGAACTCGTCCCTGGTGTTATCCCCCGAGCCCAGACGAGCTCCCCTCGTCCCTCAGTGGGGACAGTGCGTCTCCGCACGTGCCCCGTGCAGGCAGAGCAGCAGGCGCCACTTCTCTGCCACCCGACCGGCCCCTGTCGAGCCGCTCCTCATGCTGTCCTCCTCCGTCTTCCCGCACGGGCTCCAGCCCCACTACAGCAACCCTCTGGTCGCCGCAAAGCTGCTCAATGTCCCCAGAAACACGGAGGTCCTCGTCGTGTGCAAGATCCTGGCCGACCACGTGACGTTCGACAACCCCCACGACCCCTACGAAGGGAAAGTGGAGTTCAAGCTCAACATTCGGCAGTAGGGGGGAGGCCGGCCTGCCCCGCGGGCCCCTGCTGCCCCCCACCAGGCCTAGTGCTCCGCGGCCCGCCCAGGGAACGGCCGGCAGGCGCCTGTGCCCCGAGCACCTCGGGCAGAGTCAGCGGCCTCTCGCGCCCTCCTTTCTCCCTTCGACCCCAAATCCGGAGCTGCGGTAACAACCTGGGCCAAGGTGGTAACTGCGAGGCAGCAGCTGCCCGACCACCAGGCCCTGAGGACGGCTCAGGCAGACGGCACGCTCCTCACCGCAGTCCCGGCACCGCATCACGTGGAGACGGCTCACGCTCCCAGAGATCAGGACTTACGAGCATGGGCGTCCTGAAGGTTTGCTCTTACAGAATTCCTAAACTGTAAAAATAAAACATTAAAGTCACTCTTACTCTGCGTAAAACAATCATGTCTTTTCTGATAAGGGCAAAACGTAACAACAAAATCACTTTCTCTTTGGAAACCTTCTTCAAGTCCCCCCCCCACCCCCGTCAGGGAAATTCGGACGAGGCCGCAGCATGGCTGCCCCGGGAGCCTGCACACCTGCAGGAGGTGAGCAGCGGGGCGAGAGGGCGTCACGTGGGCTGAGCCCCACAGGAAGCCACGGACACGAGCCCACCCTCCATCACCCAGGGACGTGCGGGCGGCTCACTCCAGGCCCTGCACCAAAGCCCAGCACAAAAGCGTCTGATCAAACCGACCTGCTCTCCCGGAGCGCCCCCACCCCCAGCCACCGCGCGACCTGGTGTCCTGACCCCACGCAAGCACCAGGTGCAATGTCGCCTCCCAGAGAGCAACACAGTCCCACACGGCTGAGGGTGGAAGCCTGTCAGACCCCGAGGATAGGCGCCCTCTGCGAGTGGCCCCCGCCCACGCCAGCTCCACGGGTCCCGCAGGGAGGCCACCTCGGGCCCGCGGCACCCGGTGAGCACGGAGCCGCCGGGCCACCACCCTCCAGCGCCTGCTGCCCTCGACAGCGGAGGGAGGTCACGACCGGCAAGACCACACCGGCTGCCCGTTGCCCCACAGCACCGCGGACACCCCCGCACAGGCGACACTCCTCCACCGTCCACACCACTTTGCGGTCCTTCCTCACCGTACGACCTCGCGTCTGAATGCCAAACCCCCGACCCTGTCTCAACTGCAAGGACCCGGGAGGGGCGCGGGGCCGTGCCACGGAGCGCACAGTGGAGGGCGGGCTTCGGTGTGTGCCCCGGGCCCCTGTCCGGCCTGGCCGCCTGCCCTCGCCCGGCGAGAAGCAAGACTGACAGGGGAGACAGAGTGACATGTGGACAAGAATCTGGAAGTAGAGGAGCAGAGAACTTGTTTAAAATGCCCATGCGCGTTTTATTAATAAAAACTAACAGTGCCAAGTTAAACAAGTCAAACAATTAAAGTCTCTTTATATTCCATAAAATATTACAGAAAAGTTTATTTGTGTTTCAATAAAAAGACTACTGTTTAGAACAGGCAGCTGACAGCAACTGTGCGGTTAATGGGTCTTTGTGAATAAATTTTAAAAGGGACCACTGCCTGTCCTGAAATTCCTTTTTCTTCTTATAAAAAAAGAACTATTAAAAATGATTGACAAATTCTGAGTTAAAAAACTGTTAGAACGTTCTCTCTACTTAATGTCGACTTCATCACAGATTACAGGAGGCGGCCACGAAACAAAGACGCTTGTTTCAGTTCGTGTCCTCAGATGACAGACGTGCTGGCCTGTGAACAACGACCCCAGAGTCACGCCCGCCTGGGAGAAATCAGGCGGCCTCCCCAGCGGCACGCGCGCCCGAGCCTCCCGCCGCGGTCGCCGCCGCAGCAGCACGGCAGGAGACTCTGGACGAACAAAAACAGAAACAGAACTTCGCGATTTGCTGCAACGTAGAGAAAAGTATAAACTGGACGGAATCACAGTCAATATAATTTAAGGGAAAATAGTCACGATACAGCTGATGGCGCCGAACGAGGAAAAGCAGAGCCGCCGTGCGCCAGGGCCCCCCGATGCCCCGGGATGGGCCGGCATCAGCAGGGGCCGCACGCCCCGGCAGACAGGCGGCAGCCCCACGGTGCACCGGCACAGCCCGCCCTGGCGACCCGGCTGGCACGCCAGTGCTCCGGCGCGCTCGGCAAGGGCGGGGAGCAAAGGGAAGGCTGGATGAGGACAGACAATGGAGACACAACCCTAGACAGTGAGGAAGGGGCCCGAGTGGCCGCTGGCATGGAGACACCCCACCGCTCACCCCGAGACCCCGCGGGACACGGCCCTCGCCTGCTCGCCGGAGCCGCGTGGCCGGTCAGCAGCTCGCCACCGGGTCCCAGGGAGGAGGCCAGAAAGAAACACACGCCCACAGCAGAAGCAGCCGCTCCCGAACCAGTGCTCCCGACGCAGACCGCGAGGGTGGGACGCGGGCAGGCATCAGTCCTCCTCCTCGTTCTCATTGAAGTCGTCGTCCTCCTCCTCGTCCTCCCCGACGTAGGACACGGGGGTCTCCACCCGGGAGCCGCTGTACTGGGACCCGCTGGAGCTTGTGGCCAGCATGCCGTCCGCACCATTGGTCAGGTCACTGCGAGGACGAGGCGAGACAAAGCGGTCAGGCAGAGCGGGGAGCCCCACGTCCGCACCAGCGCACCCGGCACCCCCGAGCCCAGCCTCCACGGTTCAGAACCGAAGCAGCACTGGCTGCCGCGGGCTCGGTGATCACGTCACACACAAAACCCCACACGCTGAAGCTGGAGATCACAGCTCCTTCTTCCAGGCTGTGTACTTGTGACACCCTGGATCTTGGTTGGGGGGGGCGCAGCTTAGGAAAAAGGGGCCCCAGGAAAGGACAGGAATCCTCCAAAGCAAGGCTCCCAGCCGGCAGTGTGTGGGAAGCACCCAGCGAGGTGTGTAGGCATGTACTCAAGGGCATGTGTGTGCGCGTGTGGTCTGCGTGTGCATGTGCCTGTGCACGTGTGCACATGTATGTGTGGTGCACGTGCTGGGTCTGTGTGCGCGCGTGTACACGTGTGTGCACGTGTTAAGTGTGCCCGTGTGCATGACTGCGCACACGTGTGCACGCATGCGTGGTGTGGGGTCTGTGCGTGTGGCTGCGTGATGCGGTGTGCACACACGTGCCGACGACACCCTCTGCTCCCCCGGAGCCAGCGCCGAGCCCAGGAGGCTGAGCTGGGACAGGTGAGTCTCATGCAGACACTCTGGGAAAAGCCCACAGCTGTCCGCCAGCCCAGGAAATGGCGCTCACTGAAAGGCAGCGAGGCTGGCAGGGCAGAGCCCAGGGGTGCAGGGGGGCAGGGCTGCAGGGCCGGCGCCTCTGGGAAGCCGGGCTGCTCGGCCCTACACCCTGGTCCTCGGATGGGCGTCTGGAACCGGTCAATGTTGCCACTGTGCCCCTGGGAATCTCAACAGGGGACACCTAACCATCTCTGCTATCACGACTGGGGGGCGCCTACTGCCATCTAAGCCCCAGGGTGCCACGTGCATGACAGGCACCTGGCCCCAGTGTCAACAGCGCCTCGGGCAAGGCCCTGGCCTACAACAGAGAGATTCTCGGCTGGGATCCCGAGGAAAGACCTCTGGGTTCAGGGACCTCCCAGCACCTGGCAGAGTGGCCCAGACACTGACCGTCAGACAGCATCCTGGGGCTCTGGTGCCGACAGCCCTCACCCCCAACGTGCATGTGTCACCGTGTGTGACCCCCTCACAGAGTTGTCATCAGAGGTCACGGGGATTTCTCAGTATTTGAGCCGCAAAAAAACGTATGCTAAGAAACATCACATGTTAAAGGGATGCGAGTCTAGAACTTAAAGCTCAACGGAGACCCTTCAGACTCCAGGCAGGCACCTCCCACAAGTACACAGGGGCTCGGGGTCACCCAGGAGAAGCCTCAGGCTCCGCTACTCCACTGGAAGGGCCCCGCCGCTGCCTCAACAGGACAGACCCAGAAGGGCAGAACCGCCTGGGAGACGTGGCTACTCTACATGAGAGAGAGAGGGAGTCTGGGGCGTGCGCTACTGGGCACGGCTCTCAGCGGACAACACAGAGGGGAGCCCCAGGTGGACGGCACCCACACCGGCCACAGGCCAGAGCTCGGGCGCCAAGAAACACTCTTCTTTAACATGCAACCATACGTATATATCTTAATGCCTTTTGGCCTTTAGGAACATCATACAATGAACACTGTTCAACGTTCCCCTCGTTGACAAAGGAACTACACATCTGTGGAATCCAGCCTAGCAAGAAAGTCAGAAAGGGTAAAAAAGTTTCAGCCATAAACCGCTTCAAACTGCATCCGTTCTCGTGAGCAGGAAACACCAAACTGCCCAAGAAATTACTGTCTTCACAAAACAACGCCAGCCTCTGCACTGATTTTTCTTCTGAAATGTGGTGAATTTACTCGCCGTGTTACAAAGCTGGATGAGCCTCCAAAACTTGAGTCAACACCCGAGTCGCGCCTCTGGGAACGCCCACGGGGCAGCTCGGCGGACTGACCCCGCACGCACAGCTGGCGCGCTACCGGGAAAAACGGAGCTGGTCTCGGGCCAGACACCCCCCAAGGACTTCAGGGACGACCCCACGGCCAGACCATCCGGCAGCACAGGCCAGGAGCCTCGCCCACGGCCCGGAACCCTGGAGCGCGAGCCGGCCACGGCGCACCGCGCCACCCGCTGGCACATCCACCCATTTTGTTGAACCTCCAAATGCTCATCCATCTCGTATGTTAAGGAATTAAACATCTATTAACATCTAGAGTTGATACAAGGTAATACATATAATATGACATGACATGAAAGCTAATAAAACCACTGCTTCGTGAATACTTAGTACAGAAATTATCTTACACTCGTCTTTAAAAAACCTAAGAAATGCCCAGAAACGATTCAATTCTGCTTTGTGGGACAGCCAGATCGAAGGCTCGCACACACTACTCCTCAGTAACACAGAAGGAGTAACACATCCAATAAGCAGTAAAGAGGAAAAAAAGCAGCTCCTGGTGGCCCAGTCGGCGAGGTGTCTGCCTTTGGCTCAGGTCACGGTCCCAGGGTCCCCAGGCCCCAGGATGGGGTCCCGCTCAAGCTCCCTGCTCAGTGGGGAGTATGCTTCTCCCTCGGCTGCTCTCCCTCCCCAGCTCATGCTCTCTCTCTCTTGCTCAAATAAATCAAATCTTTAAAAAAAAAAAAAAAAACAGAGCACACAGCTTCATGCACAGCGCGACCTCGTGTGTTAAGCAGGAACGGGAAACACAGATGAAGAAACCCCCAGCCCTCGGGCTGCCTACAGGGGCTCGGGGAAGTTTGGCCCCGTCACTGCATGCTACTTTTTAAAAAGTCAATCACGTGTCACTTGAAGTTTCAGGGGGAAGAAACCATGAAAAAAACGAGGCTCCTGGTCACCCAGGGTACAGGCTACGGTGGACCTTCGGGGCACACAGCCCGAGAGAAGCCCTGCCGGGAGCGGCCAACACCGACAGCATGGCCAGTGGGGAAGTCCCACCGTCGCGCCGGGAGCCAGCGGGAGCCGTGGAGGAGGACGGACTGTCTGCAGGAGAGCAGGGGCTCTGCCCACCCGCTCAGCCCAGAGCCACAGTCACCTGGCAGAAAGCCGCGTGCCATTCGAGGTCGACACCGATGACGTGACGAACACTCCTCCAATGGGTCCCTGAGCCATCTCTGAAGAGAAGAAAACAAGGCAAAGGTCACAAGAGAGGCTCACGCTGCCACAAGGCGGGTCCAGGCCAGACAGCTGACCCGCTGGTGGTTTCTCTATGGGGACACTGGCCATCCTCCCAAGAAGGCACCCAGACCTTCATGTACATGATCACCAATGACCACGCAGCTGTGCCACGGAACGGACACTGTCGGAAAGTGGAAAGTGGGGCCCAGGGCGGGAGGACCCGACATCCTGGGAGACGGCATGCACCAGGAGCACGGCCAGTGTCCATGGCCTCTGTGGTGCGCCGGCTGGGAGCTGGTGCGGTCCGATCCAGCCCAGCGGCTCTGTGGGGTCACCCACACAAAGTGGGGCAGGGCCAGCAGCTTCCTCACCACAAAGCGCCTGCCCTCTGGGGCCCCGACCCCGCCGCTCAGCACAGGAGTCCCCCACACGGCTCCCGAGCAAACTCTTCCTCCCCCCGTGTCAGGAGGAGGCAGAGGACCCCACTCCTTGGAGGCTTGTCTGGGTTCCCTGGCTGCGGAGGCCAACCACCCCCAAAACCCCATGGTCCCCACGGGCGTCCCACCCCCCAATCTAGCTGTCCCCACTTCTGGTGCCAAGTGCGAATTCAGCCTCAGCAAAGGCGGGCTGCACGTCCAGACCTGAGGTCCAGCCCCACGGCCACCAAGAGAACCGGAGGCGACAGACCTGTCACGTAAGGTTCCAGCGCTTTCGGCACCAAGCTTCTCGCCATCTTCAGGTCCTCAGCAGAGCAGCTCCCGGACTCCAGCCCGCAGGCCATCCCCATCCGCTTCAGGACCTCTATGTCGTCGTGGATCTCAAACGTGTTGTCAAAGTTGAAGAGATACTCGAACCTGGGGGCAAAGTCACCGTCAGAAAAGGTGTCACTGGCTGTGTTCATCGCGGCACAGGGCCCCAAGCAGAGACACCCACTCAGCCAACCTCCCTCAGACCCCCTCTTTACCCACGTCCTCCAAAACCCATGCACTCAGAAGCGCTGGAGCGTCACAGAGGCGCCGCGCGTGGGCACTCCCGGCCGGCACGGAACCCCAGCCACTGTCCGCACCAGGGTTCGACAGCTGTGCCAGTAACAACCCTGCCGGGCCCCAGGTCTTCCTTTCCCAAGACGAACACGAAACCAGGGGCGTGAGAAAGAAGTCTGTAACTTTGTTGCGCCAGATGACGCGGAATGACAAGTCAGATGCTTCTCTGACAAAACGAGCGGGCGTGCCCCGGCCCGTGACAGTGGCGCTCTCCACCGACCTGAGGCTCAGCTGGGCCCCGGGGCGGGGGTGGGCACCTGTCGCGGGACCTACTTGTCATTGGAAATGCTACAGTCGATGACGGTCTTCTTGCTGGTGTTGACGATGATGAAGGGCAGGTGGATGACGGAGTTGGGCGGGGGCGGCCGGCTGGCCTGCTGCTCCGCCTGCCGGTTCCTCTGCACCAGATTCTTGAAGGCAATTTGCTAAAAGAGATGAGCCACCAGCAGGCCACTCACGCCAGCTGCCACAACCCAAAGCCTTGTCCGTGGGCGTCCCTGACAACCCTGCCCAGCCCCACAGGGCAGCGACAGGGGTCAGGCCCCCCGAGAGCTCAGAGCGATCCGCCGGGGGAGGGAGCGAGCGCACCCGAACACCAAACACCCCGAGGGGAGTGGAGGCGGGAGGCAGGTGCTCACGCCGATAGGACAGAAACCCGTCCCAGGCGGGTCACGGGAAGAGCATCCATGCTGGAGGCTACCGTCCTCCTGCCCATTCCGCACCCAAGAAGGTGGACATTCGGTGGAGGACCCAGTGCCTCCCAGAGCACCCGCCAGCACGGCGCTCTCCCTGGGGAAAGCCCTCACACTTCACACCTGCACGCGAACTCCCCTGCGGTAAAGCCAGAAAGCGCCCCTCCCACCGCAGCTGGCCCCCGGGGCACCGTGCCCTGCGGGGGACCATGAGGCTTGGTTTCAAGTAGCTCCATGTGCTGCAGATGCCGCAGATAACTGAGCGAAGAAAGAGGGACCACTGCCCGGTGACGTGTGCCCACTCCTCTCCTGCGCCCCTCGACCCCGAGGCCGCTTCCACCCGCTGGAGCGCTCCCCGCCCCGAAGCCTCCGCGAGGGCACAGGGGCTGGCTGCAGTGCCCCGGGCTGAGCGCACCTAGCGAGGCAAGACACCCTCCACCATGGCCTGGGGGTACTGAGCCAGCACATGTCCCAAGCCCCCCGCTGACCCCCACCTCGCCTTCATCTTCTGACACCAGCCACTAGGCCCATCCTCAGACCCTGCTAGGGTCCCCCCAGGGTCCCAGGGCTCCCCCACGCTCCCTTCCTTGGCCAGCCACTTCCACGGCGGCTGATCCCCACCCGAGGCCCCGGCCAGACGGCCCCAGTGCTGCACGGCCTCAGGCCAGGGACTGGCCATGCCCTCCAGCAAGCTCGTGGTACAATCTGTGTTTTTGCTTCCAGCCCTGAATGGGCATCTCCCGATCCCCGCAGGGAAGACGCCCATACTTGGGACGTCCTCTGCAGGTGCAGGGGATGGAGACACAGGCCTACTGGCCACGCACACTGACCTCCGCCCCACAGCTGCCACCTCACACCCTGGTCTGGGCTCCGGTCCTCAGAGTGCATTCCTGCCCCAGGGAAGCTCCGGGCGCTGCCTTCCAAGCGGAGTCCCTCCCACCGTTTAGACTTTGACAAGCAGCACACACGCGGCCCGTGGGCTTACCGCGCACGCACACTCTCTGTAAACGTCTACAGTGCCCGCACAGAAGCTCAGTGGGCGCATGTGAAATCACATTCGAGCTCTCAGTGCAGAGGCCGTCCGCGCCGGACACGCGCCCAGGCCGCAGACAGTGCTGAGCCCCACGCCTGGGCTCCAGGACAGCTCGTCGCGAGGGCCCGTAGGAGGTGAACAACGGTAACACCTAACAGCTAGGACAACACGCGGGGAAGGGCCGTGTGGACGCGCCCTCCCGCCCTCCGTCCCCACACGAGGCAGCGTGGAACATGGCGCCAGCACACTGCTTGGGACCTTCTGACGCGTCCGGGCAGCAGATCCAGGGGCACAGGGGACACCGTGGCGGCAGGAGGGGCCCGACCGGCGGGGAGCAGCGCCCGTACCTGCAGGATGAGCTCCTGGAGCTGAGACTGCTTCTGCTTGATCCTTTCAAGCCGCCTCTGCCTCTCCACCTTTAGAACAAGATGGCAGCGTCACGACACAGCCACCAGCACCCCTGGGGACGAGCTTGCGGAACCCTTTGCCCCAATCTAACGAGGGGAAACGGGCAACCTAGAGCCAACCAGGCATGGGGACGGGACCCACAGGGGTTTCTTCCGCCTCTCGCTGCACCCTCCTCTCCACCTTCTCTCGTCTTCTGGACACGACGCTGTAAAACTCGAACCCCACCAGCCAGGATTCAGAACTTCCTACGCTGGGGTCCGCTGCCCACGGTGGGCCAGACGCCTCCTCATCGGTGCCCACAGAGCGCAGGCAGGCTGGACAGGCGGCACACCAACGTCCGGTGGGCAAGCGGCGGAGCCCTGGACCGGGCCAGGCACACACGCACCAGACCCTGAGCAGGCACCCTCGGGACGCACACCGGCTCTGGGGCAAATGTACAGGGGCGCGATGGGAAACAAGCTGAGCCGCGTCACCTCTAGATTCCGGCACTCCTGAGCCGAGTTGGTGGGCAGGCCGATCCACTTGATCTCTTTCTTCTCCTTCGAGATGATGTTCATGGCCATCAGCACGTTCAAGGCATCGTAGACGCGCCGTCGTATGTTCTTCTGGTCGTAAGCCTGCTGGGCACGGAGCATGAGCTTTCCACACTGTCCGGGACGCTCCCAGCACATCCCCACTGAGCCCGGGGAAGAGGGAGCTGCGCCGGGGAGCCGGCCCGCCGGGAGCCAGGCCCCGCACACGACCACATCCGGGAGGATAAGCTGTCGTGCCGCAAACAGGTCTGCAGAAGTCTTTCAGATTGTTTTCTGAACTGTGTCTCCAGTGGCTTCAGAGAAACCCAGGGCGGGCCGTACGGCACCGGGGTGTGTACCCGCCGTGCGGCACATACTCACGGACTCGTTTGGTAGGATGTGGTTGTCGGCGGTACTGAACTCTGCGACCAGCTCGTCGGCCACCTCGTTGTAGGACGTGGTCCCCTTCCTCTGCACCTTCTCGCACACCTTCATGGAGAAGTGCCGCAGGCCCTTCCCGTTCTTCTCCCCTTTCCTGTGCCGCTTCCTTAGAAAACACAAAGGAACAGCAGTGCCCTCAGCACCCCCGCGCCAGCCCCCGGGGGACACACGTTCACCCACAAGGCTAGCAAGCTGGGCACGGGCCGAGACCCCACGCGCAGCCCCGGGGACCCAGCTCGTCTGTAGAGCGCACTGGGCACAGCCACGGGGCCAAGACACCAACGTTTAAGTGGCCAGGCCTCCTATCTGCATCCGCTCCCAGAAAACACGGGGCCTCGCCTGGAAGGGCAGGAGCCGCCGATGCGTATCTACTGCGTCCTGATACGCCAACGCTACTTCTTAAAAAGATGTCCACGGACATAGGAACTATGGAAATTTTACCGCAAATTTAAGAACTTTTACGGAAAATTTGGCTGTGAGCCAAAGCGGTATGGAGACCATGACGGCCACGTGGCGGCAGGCACCCGACCCTGAAGACCGCAGTGAGCCTCAGAGCACGGGAAACCCAATGGCTCAACTTCTTAAGGCACCACGTCAAGGAAAGGGTGGCTCTGAGTTTCTCACGATGACTCGGGAAATCACGATTTTTGCTTTAGAACCAATACAGACGTAAATCCAAAAAGCTTTGTTTTTGTTTTCAAGGAAAGTCACAGAGCTGACTTCCAAGTAAAATCGTTTTCTCACGAGGTTGCTTTACAGGGAAGACAGGGTCCAGGTGACTGTGTGGTGGGACCCTCCCGTGGTGTCGCCCAAGGAACGGCAGCCAGAGCTGCCCACGTGCACGCTGTGCCCTAGACGCTACTTTCCAGTGCAGACAACGGAAAAAGCGCCCATCACCGCAGTGCTGAGAAGCCAGCTTCCTCCTCTTCCTCTACCGCAAGCTGCCCCCCTCACAGTGCCGCCACCCCCGGACCGCGGGGAGCGGCTCCCCCGCAGCCAGACTTCTCCTCTGCGAGAAGTGCGCCCTGACGCCGTCTACCACGGGCGTGGCGGCCGGCCCGCGTGGCCCGGAGAGCCGGGGTTACGATTCTAGGCGATGTGCTCACCCGGCAGACCAAGGTGAGGGGTCTGAAGGCTGGTTCTGTGAGACAAAGTGAGTGTTAGGGGTGTGTGGGCTTCCTACCACCAGAGTGTTGGGCGCTGCAGGTCTCTGAGGCGTACCAATTACCTACAGTCAAAAGAGACAATTCAGAACACAATGAGACATCTCCCGCGTGCGCCCCTGCCGTTTTACCGCTTCCCATCCTCCACGGGCACTGCCGAGCTCCGCCAGCCACGGGAACCGCGAGAACACGGGCGCGCGAGCACCTCGGCCCACACCGAGAGCCAGACGCCGGCCAGCGGCACTTCTGTGCGGCACGAGCCGTTCCCCTCGCCGACTCCCGGGCTCTTCCCGGGTCCAACAAAAGCACCAGGAACCGTCCCATCCCGACGAGCCCACCGGACGGCGACCCCCGGGGACGCTGTGGGTCGAGGAGGGGCCGCAAAGCCAGCCTCAGGGCACGTTCCCACTGTTCCCCTGGCCCAAGTTTACTTTCCCTTCCGTTCAGTGATGCGGACGAGGATGAAACCCTCTCTCCCGGGGGTGCTAAACGCCAGAACACAAACAGGAATAAGTCCCCGCACTCGCGGTGCCCATCGGCCCACCTGCATGTGCGGGCCGTGTCCCAGTGGAGGCTTCGCGGGGACCCAGCACCTCGAACACGGCGGCGTGGGGGTGATGAGCACTGGAGCAACAGACCCACACGCCAGGGCAAGGCAGCTCTGGGGACGGCAGCGTGACCCGCACCGCAGGGGACCGAGTCTGAGCACCCCGCACCATCTCTTCACCCGAGGAAGGGAGCCTCGTTTGTTTTCAACAAGGACTCAGAACTGGGTGCCATTAATGTGCAAATATTCCCGCAAGGGACACACCGACGCTGCCGTGTTCCGTCAAGTCACACCTCAGCGTCCTCAGGTCTCGTACGTGACTCCACCCCACCCAAGAGCTGATCCAGGAATCAGTACAGAAACGGGACTTCCCAGGTTCTGCACAGCCAAGTGCCCCAGCGAGCCACCATCGGGCACCAGGTGCTGGGACAGCCCTTCACAGGGACGGGACACAGCTTCAGGGACTGGCCGTGCCCAGGGCCCCTCCTCAGCAGGATGATGTGCTGCCTCCTGTGGCCAGGGGACAGCTGCCCAGGCACTTGGTCCTAGATCAGGCCACCGGTCAGGGCCAAGGACCACAAACCACAGGAAGAAAACTCTCCATTTCATTCTTTCAATTCACGTTCCCAACGATTAAAGTTTCATCACAGTGTTTTCCAAACTGTGCGCCACCTCGTTCATTCAAAAGTCGTGAAGTCAGACAGTAAGCTTTCCGGAAAGAGGACAGAAAAGCGAACAGGTCTCCAGGCGGGAGACGCACTACCCGAACCTTCCGTTTCTGCTCAGTGGGGACGTGCGTTCCGGGGCCTGGGCTCACCGTGGAAAAGGCGCGTCAGCTGAGGCTCGGGGCCGAGGGTTCGGGACGCAGGGAAACTGGTCAGTCTGGCACTTACTGAACACGTTTCACAGGGACTGGGTTGGTGACGTTCCCGGGAGAGTGGATTTAGGACACCAGCACCCACACAGACAGGGAGGAGAGTCACCAGAGGGCTGCCTGACGTGCGGCCTGGGCCCCCACAGCCAGCACCGGCGCTCTCGTCCTCTCCCTAAGCTGGACCCGTCTGCGCAACTGGCCCACAAGAAGAAGCAAGGTCAGGGGGCCGGGCACACAGCAGGCGCTCCGGAACTGCTCCCTGGATGACAGGGACCATTCTCTCTCCCTCCTCCCCCGTCCTAACCGCGCTCCTGGGCACCGGCTCCCCGGACAGGGGCTGAAGCCCCTCGCGAGCGCGAGCCGAGCTCACACGCCCCTCAAGGTCAAAACGCGTCAGTCCTTCCATCCTCAACCCTCTGGCGGGCGAGATCGAGACACAGCGACATGTGAGCCGCAGCTCACAGTGCTGGGGCCTGCGCGGGAGGCGCTGCCGGCACCAGCTGCCCCGAAACAGGCGGACTCAGCCCAGGGACGTGACTTTCTGGCTGACAGAGATTAAGGCGCCAACAGACAAACCTGCGTGTTGACTGTCCTTCCTACACTTGCAACCACCCGACAGAGTGGCCCCTGGGGCTGAGGAGGTGCGCCCAGCTAAAGCTGCTATGACACGCGGCAGCTAAAAATAACACGAGTTGCAGAATAAAACAGAGAACGAAATATTTAACTTCATCAAAAAGATGTTTACTAAAAAGCTGTGATGAGCCAAATATGGTGTAACTGGCACTGCGTTGCTTTGAAAAACATCACGGCAACTCTGCTGGGAAAAGCAGTCACACAGGCACACGCACGGCTGCCCCGGGTGCTCACCCGGAAGTGGGAGCTCAGGTCTGGACAAGCACACCTGGGCAGCCAACATCCTCCTGGCAGGGCCACTCGAGGCCCAGCAGGAGGGGAGGCTTCAATCTGACCAGAGGTCCGCCAGGAAGAGCCAAGGAGCCCCACAGGCGATCAGGGAGTGGGGCACCTAGCACGGTCCAGGAGCACAGACCCACCTCGGCCCCCTCCTAGAGGGTGGGCCACAGCAGGGGCATTCCAGTCCCAGCACCCTGACGGCCTACAGAGCCCTACGCCCACCATGTGCCCTGCAAGGACACCACCCTTGTTTCCCAGGCAGTAACACCCACGCTGAGGAGGGTCAAGGCCAGGCACTGCCACCCTCACACCACTCTACGCTCTGGGGCAGACTTGGGGTCAGCGGGACACACGTAGCAGGAGGGGACGGTGCCTGGCCTGTGTCTGCAGCAGGCCTGAGCCAGGGGAGTGCCCACGCATCCCAGCAGTGCAAACATCGAGAGGGCACTGCGGAGGGCAGACCACGCACCCCAACCTCCGCACCAGAGCTATGGGCCACCGTCCAGAACCGGCAAGCCCGCCTGCCCGGGCCCCTTACCACTTGCTGTGCAATGTTGACATTGGACTGTCCGAATGTTTTGGGCAACAGCTGCTTCCCCAGCGTGCTCACTGTGGAGGGGTGGACAGCTACCAAGGACACCACGCCTGCAACGCAAGGAGGCAACAGGTTAGTTCCCCTCTGCAGTAAGGCTAAATGGGCACTTGTCGGACGACGAGGCCTCTAACTGGACGTTTATCGTTCACCCACCTTGGGGCTGTGGGTCGGCTGCAAACACGTCTAAGCCGGAAGGTGTCCGCGTGGCCACAATCGCCGACTCGTCCACCCACCAGCCCCTCCGGCTGCGTCCGTGTCCAGGGGGCAGGGGTGCAGCGGCCCAGGTGTATCCCCAACCTGCCCCGAGCCCCTGGGGCTGCCTGCCTGCCTACGGAATGTTCTGGGGGGACTGCAGAGTCTGGGGAGAGCAGTTCCTGAAACACCACAATACTGTGGCAATTAGAGTCTCCTAAGTGCTCCGGCATTTCTGTATTGCGAAATGAGTTCAGAAATCCAACACTGCCCGGGGCTCAGTCTGCTGAGCATGTGACTCCTGGTTTCCGCTCAGGCCTGTGTCGTGGGACTGAGCCCCAGTGCGGAGTCGCCTTGAGATTCTCTCTCCCCCTCTGCCCCTCCCCAAACCCACCCCTGTGCACACCCACACTCTCTCCAGAATAAAGAAATCTAAAGCAATCTAACACTCTTCTTCCTTGAGGAGGACCGCATCTCCGTTTCTAGGAAGAGAAATGCCTGGGGAGGACGCTGCCCCCTCTCTGAACGCACAGGTGACCTTATCACAAAGCAAAGAGGAAGGACACCCGGGTAACAGAAATACTCATTCCTGCAAGTGTCTGCTAAGAGTTCTCCGTGCCTGCTCTGTCCTTGGTGCTGAGCATACGACAGTGAACAAAAATGGTAAAATAGTTTATTTTACATATTAAATAATAAAATCAAATCAAGTAGGAATGATAACAATTCAAAATACAGAAAGAAAGGCCTTGCCTTGATGGCCTCAAAAGGCAGTGAGAAAAAAGGGAGTGTGCACGGGCCATGGTGCCCGGAGCCCAGGGAGGGCAAGCAGCGTGCGCCCCGCCCGTGCCTTCCCAAGAAGGGCCTGAGCGCCCCGGAGAGCAGCAGACCCACTCCCAGGCTCGCGGTCACTGCCGCAGTGCCGGCGGGAGAGCCTGCCCGAGTCTCCACGCCTGGCGCTCCCGGCTCCTGGAGCGGACCCGCCTCCTGCGGCCGGCACGGGACCCTGCGGGGGGGGGGTGTCAAGCTCCACAGACACCAATGGCATTTCCTCCGCTTCACAGGCTCTGCCTCGCCATAGCCCCCAAATGCGCAAACACCACCCTCGTCCGCCCGGCCCGGAGGTTGGTTTCTGAGCCCTTCACAGTCCACACGTTCCACAGAGCACGCCGCAGGCCTCGGGCCACACCGAGTCTCACCGCCGCGCAGGCACACGGCAGGACTCCACAGCACGAGCCCACCAAGCCGGCCGGCCAACGGCATTAGCACCTTCACCAACGACACCAAAAGATGTTTATTTTCCGTAAATACTTGCTTTGAGGGTTTTTACTTTCCTCTAAACACAGAGACCTATACCTGGAGCAAAAGCAAATTTTCACAACTGCTTCAGATATGTAAAAGGTGTTTCAGAGCACATCCGCTCGATTTTGCACGGAGACTTAAGACATATCACTTTTCAGATTCGTTGACAGATTAGTAATTAGGTTTCTAGGAAGACTGAACCGATTCACTAAAAAACATTATTTTTTTAAATTTGCAAACGACGCCGTGTCAACACCAGCAACAGGAGGTTCTTATGACACTGCGTCTTAAAGCTCATTTTTTTAAGAGATTTTATTTATTTATTTGACAGAGATCACAAGTAGACAGAGGCGGGCGGAGGCGGGGGGAAGCAGGCTCCCCGCCGAGCAGAGAGCCCGACGCGGGGCTCGATCCCAGGACCCTGAGACCATGACCTGAGCCGAAGGCAGAGGCTTAACCCACTGAGCCACCCAGGCGCCCCAAAGCTCATTTTGCACATCAAGTAAATGACGTCAGAGCACAGGGGCTGACAGGACGGGGCTAACCTGCAGGCCCAGCACAAGGTCACCCCACACAAACCACCCGGAAGCCCAGCAACATCCTTCTGTAAGACGTGCTTAGAGCCCCCCAGCTGGGGGAATGAGGAGGAGGGCAGTCTGGGCAACGGCAGGGCTGGGACGTGGAGGCAGACTGGGGCGGGGCCCCTTTCCTGGACACCCCTCCCAGCAGGGGCTCTTCCTTGTTCGCTGCGTGAGAAACTCTTCAATCTGAGGGATCCGTTGGCAGACGATCCTGCTCTGGGACGACCTCAGACGACTACCACGGTTTTCGGCTTGAGGAGCGGAGCTCACTGGCTATCCCTAGACCCACCCCATCCCACCCGCGGCCACCAGGCCTTGCAGGTCGCGCTCCGACCGGTTGCGTACCTCTCTCCACACACCCCTGAATCGGAGAGGGACAAGCACCGCTCGTGCGGGCCTTGCAGTTTAGGCCGTGACAGCCCGCAGCTGTGCTCGCGCCGTGCAGGGACCCGTGCACAGGAAGGCCTGGCGGCCCCTCTACCGCCGAGCCGCTCCTCCCGGACAGCCGGCTGCTGAGCGAACACAGAGGCTCCTGCTCAGACGCTCCGCACCGTCAGGAGAGCCTCCTCCTGCTGAGGGCCCCGGAGTCCACACGTCCAGTCCGTGCCCGAGTCCAGGGGGCCACCTGCGTTATGGGCTCCAGCCCAGCCCATTCCGAGGGCCATGCTGCAGATGCACGCACACGTGTGGGCACACAGCCGCACGCACACACACGCCTTGGCAGACACACATGCACATACACAAACACCAGCAGATGCACACACACGCACACACGCCCATCACACACGCACACACAGGCACACACGCATACACACGCTTCCCAGCAGACACACCCACGCAGGCACACGCCCCAGCAGCCAGTGTCCCTCTCCCACATTCCTGCCACCTGCTAACTCAGGAAGGCATACCACTTTTGGTCAATCTCAAGGGTGGAATTTCACATCTGGTTTAATCTGGCCACAGATGTTTACACCCTCCTCTGACAAAGACTGCCACACACAGCCCACGTCCAGGACTCAGGAGATAACACTGCAGTTATGAGACAGGCGAGACTTGTCACAGCCTAGAGAGCTACTCACTATAGGAATGGGATCATTTGGGGGCGCCTGGGTGGCTCAGTGGGTTAAGCCTCTGCCTTCGGCTCGGGTCATGATCTCAGGGTCCTGGGATCGAGCCCCACATCGGGCTCTCTGCTCAGCGGGGAGCCCGCTTCCTCCTCTCTCTCTGCCTGCCTCTCTGCCTACTTGTGATCTTGGTCTCTCTGTGTCAAATAAATAAATAAAATTAAAAAAAAAAAAAAGGAATGGGATCATTTGAACCGTAAGATGTACTTAAAGCCTCTTGTTGAGGGAACTGTAACACGGTATTTTCCAATACATCATGAAACGTTAAATTCCTCTCCTGGCAACAAAATGCATTAGGGACATATGTGGTCTGAATTGCTGTAACCACTAACAGAACAGGGACCCTAAGAACATTATGTAAACAAATTCTAATTAGTAATCACAACCCATTAGTATCTATAGGTTTTACGATATTTTAAATTACAAAATCAAAAGGTTTAATATTTTCTTGACAACAATTTCAACCACTTTTAAGTTCTGAGAACCTAAAATCTCTTTTTTTAAATTATTTTTATTAACATATAATGTATTATTTGCCCCGGGGTACAGGTCTGTGAATCATCAGGCTTACACATTTTACAGAACTCACCATAGCACACACCCTGCCCAATGTCCATCACCCAACCACCCTATCCCTACCTCCTGACCCCCAGCAACACTCCATTTGATTTGTGAGATTGTTTTGTAAGAGTCTCTTATGGTTTGTCTCCCTCCCAATCTCATCTTGCTTCATTTTTTCCTTCCCTACCCCCCAAACACCCCACCCTGCCTCTCAAATTCCTCATATCAGGGAGATCATATGATAATTGTCTTTCTCCGATTGACTTATTTCGCTCAGCATAATACCCTCTAGTTCCATCCACATCACTGCAAATGGCAAGATTTCATTTCTTTTGATGGCTGCATAGTATTCCATTCTATATATGAACCACATCTTCTTTATCCATTCATCTGTTGATGGACATCTAGGTTCTCTCCATAGTTTGGCTGTTGTGGACATTGCTGCTATGAACATTGGGGTGCACGTGACCCTTCGGATCACTATGTTTGTATCTTTAGGGTAAATACCCAGTAGTGCGATTGCTGGGCCATAAGGTAGCTCTATTTTCAACTTTTTGAGGAACCTCCAGAGTGGCTGTACCAGCTTGCATTCCCCCAACAGTGTAGGAGGGTTCCCCTTTCTCTGCATCCTCCCCAGCATCTGTTGTCTCCTGACTTGTTAATTTTAGCCATTCTGACTGGTGTGAGGTGGGATCTCACTGTGGTTTTGATTTGTATTTCCCTGATGCCCAGTGATGTAGAGCACTTTCTCATGTGTCTGTTGGCCATCTGGATGTCTTCTCTGCAGAAATGTCGTTCATGTCCTCTGCCTATTTCTTGATTGGATTATTTGTTCTTTGGGTGTTGAGTTTGATAAGTTCTTTATAGATGTTGGAGACTAGCCCTTTATCTGATATGTCATTTGCAAATATCCTCTCCCATTCTGTCGGTTGTCTTTTAGTTTTATTGACTGTTTCCTTTGCTGTGCAGAAGCTTTTGATCTTGATGAAGTCCCAACAGTTCATTTTTGCCCTTGCTTCCCTTGCCTTTGGCGATGTTCCTAGGAAGAAGTGGCTGCCGCTGAGGTCAAAGAGGTTGCTGCCTGTGTTCTCCTCAAGGATGATTCCTGTCTCACGTTGGGGTCCTTCATCCATTTTCAGTCTATCTTTGTGTGTGGTGTAAGGAAATGGTCCAGTTTCATTCCTCTGCAGTGGTTGTCCAATTTTCCCAGCACCATTTATTGAAGAGACTGTCTTTTTTCCATTGGACATTCTTTCCTGCTTTGTCGAAGATTAGTTGACCCTAGAGTTGAGGGTCCATTTCTGGGCTCCTGTTCTGTTCCATGGATCTGTGTGTCTGTTTTTGTGCTGGTACCATACTGTCTTGAGGATGACACTTTGTAATAGAGCTTGAAGTCCGGAATTGTGATGCTGCCAACTCTGGCTTTCTTTTTCAATATTCCTTTGGCTATTCAGGGTCTTTTCTGGTTCCATATAAATTTTAGGATTATTTGTTCCATTTCTTTGAAAAAAATGGATGGTATTTTGATAGGGATTGCATGAAATGTACAGATTGCTTTAGACAGCACAGACATTTTCACAATATCTGCTCTTCCAATCCATGAGCATGGAATGTTTTTCCATTTCTTTGTGTCTTCCTCAATTTTGTTCATGAGTACTTTATAGTTTTCGAGAACAGATTCTCTGCCTCTTGGTTTAGGTTTATTCCTAGGTATCTTATGGTTTTGGGTGCAATTATACATGGGATGGACTCCTTAATTTCTCTTTCTTCTGTCTTGCTGTTGGTGTCAAAAATGCAAATGTTGGTGTAGGAAATGCAACTGATTTCTGTGCATGGATTTTATATCCTGACACTTTACTGAATTCCTGTACAAGTTCTAGCAGTTTTGCAGTGGAGTCTTTTGGGTTTTCCACATAAAGTATCGTATCATCTGCGAAGAGTGAGAGTTTGACTTTTCTTTGCTGATTCAGATGGCTTTTATTTCTTTTTGTTGTCTGATTGCTCAAACTAGGACTTCTAGTACTATGTTGAATAGCAGTGGTGATACTGGGCACCCCTGCCGTGTTCCTGACCTTAGGGGAAAAGTTCTGTTTTTCCCCATTGAGAATGATATTTGCAGTGGGTTTTTCACAGATGGCTTTGATGATATTGAGGTATGTACCCTTTATCCCTACACTATGAAGAGTTTTGATCAAGAAAGGATGCTGTGCTTTGTCAAATGCTTTTTCAGCATCCATTGAGAGTGTCATGTGGTTCTTGTTCTTTCTTTTATTAATGTGTTGTATCACATGGATTGATTTGTGGATGTTGAACCAAACTTGGAGCCCAGGAATAAATCCCACTTGGTCATGGTGAATAATCCCTTTAATGTACTATTGGGTCCTACTGGCTACTATTTTGGTGAGAATTTTCACATCTGAGTTCATCAAGGATATTGGTCTGTAATTCTCCTTTTTGGTGGGGTCTTTGTCTCATTTGGGGATCAAGGTAATGCTGGCCTCATCAAGTGAGTTTGGAAGTTTTCCTTCCATTTCTATTTTTTGGAACAGTTTCAGGAGAATAGTTATTAATTCTTCTTTAAATGTTTGGTAGAATTCCCCTGGGAAGCCGTCTGACCCTGGGCTCCTCTTTGTTGGGGAGATTTCTGATGACGCTTCAATCTCCTTACTGGTTATGGGTCTGTTCATGTTTTTTATTTCTTCCTGGTTCGGTTGTGGTAGTTTATAGGTCTCTAGGAATGCATCCATTTCTTTCAGATTGTCAAATTTGCTGGCATACAGTTGCTCATAATATGTTCTTATAAATGTCTGTATTTCTCCGGTGTTGGTTGTGATCTCTTTCATTCATGATTTTATTAATTTGAGTCCTTTCTCTTTTCGTTTTGGTAAGTCTGGCCAGGGGTTTATCAGTCTTATTCTTTCAGAGAACCAGCTCCCAGTTTCATTGATCTGTTCTACTGTTCTTTTGGTTTCTATTTCACTGATTTCTGCTCTGATCTTTATTATTTCTCTTCTCCTGCCAGGTTTAGGCTTTCTTGCTGTTCTTTCTCCAGCTCCTTTAGGTGTAGGGTTAGGGTGCATATTTGAGACCTTTCTTGTTTCTTGAGAAAGTCTCGTATCGCTATATGCTTTCCTTTCAGGACTGCCTTTGCTGTGTCCCACAGATTTTGAACAGTTGTGTTTTCGTTTTCATTTGTTTCCATGAATTTTTTCAATTCTTTTTTAATTTCCTGGTTGGCCCATTGATTCTTTTTTTTTTTTAAGATTTTATTTATTTATTTGACAGGTAGAGATCACAAGCAGGCAGAGAGGCAGGCAGAGAGAGAGAGAGAGGAGGAAGCAGGCTCCCTGCTGAGCAGAGAGCCCCATGCGGGGCTTGATCCCAGGACCCTGAGACCATGACCTGAGCTGAAGGCAGAGGCTTTAACCCACTGAGCCACCCAGGCGCCCCAGACCCATTCATTCTTTAGAAGGATGCTCGTTAGCCTCCATGTATTTGGGTTCTTTCCAACTTTCCTCTTGTGATTGAGTTCTAGCTTCAGAGCATTGTGGTCTGAAAATATGCGGGGAATGATCCCAATCTTTTGGTACCGGTTGAGACCTGATTTGTGACCCAGGATGTGATCTATTCTGGAGAATGTTCCATGTGCACTAGAGAAGAATGTGTATTCTGTTCCTCTGGGATGGAATGTTCTGAATAGATCTGTGATGTCCATCGGGTCCAGTGTGTCATTTAAAGCCTTCATTCTTTGTTGGTCTTTTGCTTGGCTGATCTGTCCATTTCAGTGAGGGGGGGTGTTAAAGTCCCCCACTATTATTGTCCATATGTTATTAATTGGTTTATATAATTGACTGTTCCCATGTTAGGAGCATAGATATTTGAAATTGTTAGAGCTTCTTATTGGACAGACCCTTTAAGTATGATATAGTGTCCTTCCTCATCTCTTATTATAGCCTTTGGCTTAAAATCTAAATTATCTGAAGTAAGGATTGCCACCCCAGCTTTCTTTTGATGTCCACTACTATGGCAAATTGTTTCCCACCCCCTCACCCAAAGGTGTCTTTGGGTCTAAAATGAGTTTCTTGCAGACAGCATATCGATGGGTCTTTTTTTTTTTAATCCATTCTGACACCCTGTGCCTTTTGATTGGGGCATTTAGCCCATTAACATTCAGAGTAACTATTGAGAGATATGAACTTAGTGCCGTTAAATTGCCTGTCAGGCGACTGTTACTGTGTATTGTCTCTGTTCCCTTCTGGTCTGTTAATTTTAGGCTCTCTCTTTGCTTAGAGGACCTCTTTTAATATTTCCTATAGGGCTGATTTAGTGTTTGCAAATTCTTTTAATTTTTGTTTGTCCTGGAAGCTTTTTATCTCTCCTTCTATTTTCACTGACAGTCTAGCAGGATATAGTATTTTGGGCTGCGTATTTTTCTTGTTCAGTGCTCTGAATATATCATGCCAGTTCCTTCTGGCCCGCCAGGTGAGAACCTAACATCTTAAGAGTTATGATTCTGACCGCCACGCTACAGATACTCTGTGTGCTCACAGAGCCAAAACGGCCCCCAGATCATGCCCAGGGTGTGCACGGCTTGGCCCCAGACGACAGCAGGAGCTGCCCTGCCCCGCAGGCCCTGGAGCGGCAGCAAGGGCCTCTCTCCCCGCTCTCCCGCTCCCAGCGCTTGCGGCACCCATGCCCGCTGTTCACCAGCTGAGCACCCTGGAAGGGCCCCCCCGTCCAAGCTAAGGTGCACCGCATCTCAGGATGCCCGCTGGGACCGAGATGGGTAGACGCCGCCCTCACCATTCGCCTCACGGCACACACTCTGGTGGGCACCATGGCCAGTCATCACTGCACACCCAGCAGCAGGGCTCAGCAGCTGGGACAGCACTCCACGGTCCAGTCGTCCTCTGGGTTCAAGCAGGAGGAGGGAGAACAAGCGGACGCCTCCACTCCACGCTCCCTGGGAGGGCGCCCCCCGGGGCTCAGCGAGTGCTGCCACTTCTTCCTGCGGCAGGCCCCTCTCCCCACCGCCGCAGGACACCAGCCTGGACTGACCCACTGTGTGCGCAGGTGCATGCAGTCTGGGGGCCGCAGTCACCAGGACTTAAGAATTACACAACAATGTCAGGTCCCCGGCCACACGGCATCCCCAAAACTTCATCCCTCCTGCCTCCGAGCCCTTCTAAGTCAGGCAACCCTGAAGCAGAAGAAAAGACGCCCTCTCCCTAGGCCGACGCGGCCACAGACGCAGGGAGCAGCGCTCCGCAGAGATGGGCCTGCCCCTCAGCCGGAGCACACGCAGGCACGGAGCTCCTCAGGGAGTAGACGGGTCTCTGTCAACAGTCAACAGGTGTCACAGCTCGCCACCAAAAAGTTGCCAGGTGACAAAAGGTGGCACTAGAAACTCCAGGAATGGCCCAGCGATAGCCACGTGTTAAGTCACATGACGGTAGGGACTGGATGAGCATGCAAGTGTGACACGCCCCAACACTGCGGGTCAGGAAAGTGTTTATGGAATGGGGAGCGCACACTTTGCCTATATGCTGAGGAACATGCAGGGCTTCCTCAGGAGCACGTGTCGTTTGTGTCATGAAGAATCTTTTTGGGAGAGCGCAAGCGAGAAGTGGTGACAGAGACTCGCACGCGAGCTGCAGCCCCACCAGCCGCAGCTGCCGCCGCCAGCTGCGCACAGGGGACGGGCAGGCAGCAGGCACATCGCAGGGGGAGGGTGCACGTGTGGCTGTGGACGGCAGCCAGAGCCCCAAGGTGCAGCCGGATGGCTGGCAGAGGAGAACGCAGTAGGAAGGCCAGAGGGGAACTGGGCCAGTGAAGCACCTGGACAGACCCCGCCACGGGGCAGGCCTAGGAGCAAAGGGGCTCGGACCCACCAGGGCCACCAGAACCCAAAACTCAGCAAGGGGAGGCGCTGCTGGGGGAGTGCACGGCCGGGCGCACCCGTGTGTGGCAGAGATGCACAACGGTGTGGCCACGCCACATGCCACGTGGTCCCTGGTCGTGAGCGTCAGACCCGCGTCCAGGAACAAATGCTCTGCCAAGGCTCACAGCATCACAGCCGTCGGCAAAGCCCCAGAGGAGCCCCAGCGCGTCACAAGTAGGCCTGCTCTCGTAAAAACTTCCCGTCTCTGACTGGGGGGCTCTGGTCTCCAGGGCTGGTGGGTACAGACAGCTGGGGCCACGGACTCGATACACCTCCTTGCAGGTGCCCGTCCCCTGCTATCCGATCCCAGGCCCGCTGGAGGTACCCTGGACCAGGAAGCCGACCTCAGGCAAGGATACCCTCCGGAACCGCCCAACCAGTGCAAGGCTTTCAGAGCACAACCAGGTTTGCTCTGGCAGGAAGGAGTGCTGCTACGTCCAGGCTGCCGGCCAGCCCTGCACAGTTCATCTGCCCCCTTGTCATGAGGGCCGGTTCCACAAAATGAGCCTCTCTCGCACTCGCTACGGCCTCCCACAGGCTCTGCCTCTGGAGAAGTCTGTAGACGCGGGGATCTGGAAACCGGCCAGACCCGCAGCAAGAAGAGGCAGGCAAAGCAGAGGCACGGGTGGCACCGAAGGCCAGGAGGGCGAGCAGAGCCGCGGCCAGGACCCAACGAACAGGGCAAAAGCAGCAAGACCCTCCTGGGAGCGCATGGGACCACCATGGGACGGGGCACCACGGCCAGAGCTCGGGCAGGAGCAGGCAAGCAGACCTCATCTCAGGAGAGGCTCACACCACCAGCTGAGGGCAGCAGGGTCCCTGTGAGTGCCCGGGCCCAGCACAGCTCAGGTGCCCGCCCATTTCCAAATTCTCGGTGGGTAGACCTAGGAGCAGTGGCAAGCTGGCCCTGCAGGTGCAACACATAGGGCACGGGGTGTGGGGGCGCGGGGGCACAAGGTCCAGGCAAAAAGTGAGAGCGGGCCCCGCCCCTCAACGCCCAGCCTGCACTGGGCCCAGGGCCGCAGCCGTCCTTGTGACCGCCCCCCACCCCGCTGTTGAACCCCCCAAAGTGAGAGCCAGCTACTGCCCCTCGCGGTCACTCCAGAGGGACGGCTCTCGGCACACGCTGCCGGCCACAGCCCTGGGCTCCTAGACAAGTCTGTGCCAGAGGGTGTGGGCAACACTCAGCACGACCCTGGCGAGCCTTTGCCGAACCCCGCCAGGAACTGCCGGCAGCGACTGTGAATCAGACGACGCGCGACCCGCACAGGCTCCTCAACCTCATCAAACCCCAGGGAGCAGCCCAAAGCGAGGAGCTCAAGTCAGCAGCCCGTGGCCTAAAATCATCCTTCAAACTCCTGAGCCGGACGCAAAGGGGACTGCAGGTGGGAACGCTCTTGACCGGCAGGCAGGATGGGACGGAGCTGGTGCCGTCCGACAGCCCGGTCCCGCTCCGGCCGCCGCCAGCACAGCGCCGGGCGTCCCACCCAACAGACAAACGGCTGGGCTAGAACAACTCCTTGGGACGCGCACAGATCCTCGGGCGGCTCACAGGCGGGGCCGGAGCTGGGGCGCGGCCATGTGGTCACAGGCTCACCCCCCCGAGGGGCAGGGGCAGGGGCAGCACCCCGGAAGAAGGCAAGGAGCACAGGCACCTGGGAGCCTACACTGGTTCCAGCAGAGGTGCAGAAGCAGAGGCAGAGGTCTGGAGAGCCTCGAGGGGCAGCTCTCCTCGTCCAGCCATGAGCGGAGCACGGAGCCTGCCGGGAGCACCCCGGACAAGGTAAGGCGGCCTCAAGAGGGACACGAAATACCTAAACCGTGCGGCAGCTAACACCAGAGTGTTCTATGCTCTCTGGACCCCCCAACCCAAGCCCCCACCCCACCCTCAGACTCGGCAGGACGCAAACTATCCGCAGCTAAGAAGGAAACGGAGATGAGCAGCAGGTGAGACCCCCAGTCCCCAAACAGTAAAGACACTCAAGAGAAACACCAGGACGAAAGGTGCCCGTCGTTCCCAAGGGAGCAAGGTTTGCGGACTTTTTCACGATTACTTCTGCTTCATCAGTTTATCAAAACATGTCACGCCCACACGTCCTGAAACCCTAAGGGTCCCTGGTTACACTCCAGCGTCTCACCCAAGCCTCTGTGAACGGTGAAAGCCACCGAGGTAAACCGTCTACACCCCTCAGCAGGCTCTCCGTCCTTGTACCGGAAGCAGAAGGGCACGGCATCCACAGAAAAGCAGGACGCTGCCCACGGCCTTCCGAAAACACAGAAACCAGGAGAGCACGGGCGGGCCCACAGCCCATCGTGGGGGAGAGTGGCCAGCGGGACGAGACCAGCTGAGCCTGACAAGGCACAGGCCGGGGGCCCTGCAGGGCCCGAGGGCCTCTGTGGGTGTCTGAAGGTGACATCCCGAAGGCACAGAAGGGACAGGGCATGAGCCCGCCACCCCAAACCACGCCGGCCTGAGCCACACGTGGAAGGGCCCCGCAGGGCAGGAGACAGCTGGGCTCCTATCCCAATCGCCAGCAACGGATGGAAGAGAAGGGGCTGGGCCACAGTCCCCGTTTCACGAGCCAAGAGACCCCATGTTTGGGCCTCCGTCTAGCAGACGCGGACAGAGCAGAGGTGTCAACAGTGCTACGGGCAGCCGGCGGTCGCCCATCGTCTCCTCCGACCCGGCGCTTCCATGGCTAGTCTCCCCGAGGAAACCAGCAGCAGCTCAAACGCACTGGCAGCCGTTCCTCACGGTCCCTCTATGGGGGGAGCCGTGGGGCCCTGGGGGTGAAGGGGCTGGACTAATCCACCTCCACGCCCGCCCATGAACATACACACGGGGCCTCCTGACCGCAAGGACGCTGACCGCACACAGCGTGTGCACCACGAGCCCTGGATTCAAGGCTGTCCTGGCCGGTGCCGTGCGCAGAGCAGACACCTGGGCTCCCCGCGCTTCTTCACATTCTCGAATGTCCACATGCAGCACGTGACTTACAGACCAAGGTGGCCCCCGCGGGTGGCGCATCCGGCTGAGCTCCAAACAGCGCGCCGCCCCTTCCGCCGGGCCCGGCCGGAGCCCGCCTGCAGCAGGGCCGCCCCGCTGACCGGGACTCTCACAGCAGAGAAACCCGCAGATCCAGCACACGGAACACTCTCATCAACAGAAGGGTATTCAGAAAGAGACGCCTTACCTTTTCCAGGACTAAGGTTCTGGTCTATGAAGACCTTGAGTTCCCCGTTGGCTTCAATTAGACCGGCCTGCGAAAGCAACAAGGACAGTAAATAGCGCGTCTGAGAGAGTGACAAGCCAGCCCGCCGGAGGGGCTGCAAGTTACAGCATTAAAGAGACACAACGGTCACCCTTACGCAAACAAGGACGGGACACCATGCAGGGAGCACAGGGCCTCCCACCGCGAGCTCTCCGGCCGGACCCTCAGCAGAGAAGAGACGTGCGGAGATGTCCGCGTGCGCGTTAAAGGGCCGGCCTGAGCCCGGCGAGGGCATAGCGCGGGTGGACGTGAAAATTCATCTGCCCGACCCGAGAGCAGCCTAGTAACGGGACCTGGGAAGAGGGCCCCCCGGCGCCCCGGGCGCGGCAGGAGCGTGGGCACAGCGGCACCGTGAGGTGCGCCTGGCATGCGGGGCTCCCCGCCTTGTGAGCAGGACACCCGCACAGCACGAGGCACTGGGGGCACCGGGGGGAACGTCACAACGCACAGTGCGCAAAGGCACAGAAAAGGCCTAGCGTCCTCCAGGACGCTGCCAGAGGTCATGTCCAGGTCGAGGAATGACTGCTGCCTTGCCTCCTCTAGGCTTCCCATGGAAGGAGGCAGCCGTGGGTACGCTCCCCTGTTGGCGGCCCAGGTCCAGAGCTCGCCCCCTTCACCAGGCACCAGCCGAGGGCCTCTGCACACCACCCTGAGCCGGCACAGGGCCTGGGGGGTCCTGGAAAACCAAGCCTCCTGCAGGCACGTTCAGGCACCTGCTTCCACACTCTCATTCATGCACTCACACCCGCAGGCACACACACGTCCACACAGATGCAGGTACTACACCCACACGTGCACACGTGTGTGCATAAACACACACACACACAAACCACAACAAAGGTCAGCCGAGCCTGGCAGACAAGCTCCCTCCTGCCCAGGCCTCTGACCGCTCCTGGCCCGGCAGGAGAACCCCCCAAGAACGCCCAGGCGTCCAGGGCCTGAGGCCCGTGTCCACCGTCACCTCAAACACACCCAGAGCGCATCCCGCGTCTGTGCGGGCACAGGCCAGCCTGTGGGGGGATGTGAGCACAGCTCCCAGCGCCATCCTGCTTCTCCAGGAAGCCCCACGGCCCCCACCCTGAGCAAACGCAGTCCCCAGGGGGACAGGCCCAGGCCTCCAGAGGGCCAAGTCCCAAGCGTACCTGCGGCAGTGACAAGTCGCCTGGGCCTGGCACAGGGGACCACCCACCTTGGGCCTGCGGCAGCCCGGGCACAGGCTGACCATCTCCACTGGGCGCACAGTGAACAAACCAAACGCACCCAAAATGCACAATCCACACACGGAATCAGAGCATACGTCCCACCCGCTGAGTTCACCGGAGACCGAAGTCAGGCTGCACAGGGAGGGGCCCGCTGCACGGTCTCAGAACCTGGGAACGCCACACAGGCCATGTTTCCCGGACTCTCCAAAACCCCAGCTTTCCACAGAAACGGAGGGAGCCAAGTGCAGGCCCGCGAGGATGATCTCCACCGAGGCCCGGCTGGACTGGATGGTCACCGGCCGGGAGGCAGGTGAAGAGGACCTTTCTTCTTGCTGGGGGAGCAGCACCAGACTGGTCCTAGCAAACAGGCTCCAAGAACCCCAGAGCCAAGGACACCAAAGGTCACAGAGCAAGGAGCCAGCCGAGGCAGGGGAGGGCCTCCGTCCCCCACGCGGACGACGGCGCCTGTCCGACGGCCCCAGGCTCCTTGCAGACCCCTGGCGCTGCTGGCTCCTTCCGCCCACGGCCCCAAGGGCGCTCCAGCCCAGACAGTGGCCCTGACCTCCTGGTCCACTACCCGTCTACACCAGAGCAAATGGAGACAAGAACCACAAAGGCCCGAGGAGAACAGGGCCCATCGCTGCCCACATGGCTCTGCCTCAGTGGGACCGGCAGGACCCGGCGTGTGCCCCGACCTGCTGCCACTGGATGTCCTACTTCCGCACGGCAGTCACGGGCACGGTGGTCCTGGCCGCTCATGGGAAGGCCAAGAACGCGGCCATCCCCCTCCCCGAGAGATGGCGATCACGGCTGGCACAGCAGCAGCACAACCCTGGCAACCAATGCCTCACAACCCAAATCAGGAACCAAGTTGAGGCACCCCAGCTCCCCCAGGGGACACCCAGTCCACTCACACTATCAGTCAACGCAGCCCATCCTCCCTGGAGCAGAGGGCTCCCTCTTCCCGCCAAGCAGTGCCTGCAGAAGGCATCCAACGGGCAGCCCGGGCCAGGAACAGACCAGCACAGCCCTTTCTGGCGAAGTCGGGGAACTGAGGAAGAGGCCAGTCCCTCCCGCCCATCTCAGTGTCAGGGCTGAGGGGTCCCGGGAGAACGCAGGGACTGGGACAGAAAGGAAGACGCTGGCAGCGCCGAGAGGATGAAGGGAGCCACCCGAGGCCTGGACGAGAGACGGGTCCACCAGCAAGCATCGTGTCTGCTCGCCGTCGCCGGGAAAACCCTAGCACGATCGCCGCTTACTCGCGCGGTAGGACCATTGTGTCTCCTGCACCCGCCAGCACTCCCGCGAGACGGGAGCCACATTCGCGGAGCCCCCACCACGCATGCAGCACACAGGGCCCAGCGAGAGCCCCGGGATGCACAGTGGCCCTGCCCAGAGCAGGCTGTCCCAGCAGCGCATCCAGACGCAGGGCCGGGCGGGCTCCGTCTGACGGGGCTGCCGTTCCTTGCCGGGCCAGCGGCCCATGGGCCACAACCGCCAGACACTGGCAGCCGCCAGCTGCGACCCCGCCTGGGTGCTACGGACCCAGGGACCCAGGGCCGTTTCTGGAAGTACGCCGCCTCCACGGGATCAACTTCCGGAGAGCTGCCGGTTTGGTAAACACGCACCTGCCTCGTGCCCAAGCCAAGACCTACAGCACGGTCAATAAGACCCAGGAGGAAGTCCACGCGCTGGCCACTGGCTCCTGCGGACGCCTGCACGGCCTGCACTTGGGACAGTGGCCAGTTGACCCAACAGCAAGTCTCCCAGGCACAGAAACGTCCGTGACACACGTCAGAACCACAGGAGGTACCAGACTGCTTCTCGCTAGCAAACGCGGGAAACAGAAAGACTATTTATTGCCAATGCTCTTGCTCAGGGTGTGATGGAGAACACGGTGCAGAAAGCCTACAAGGCCACCGGCAGGACGGCCACCTTGTCACAGGCAGACGCAGGAGCCCCGCGCCCCAGGTGCTCCAGCTGGGGCAGGAGGCCAGGCTCTAGGACCAGGAGGGTTCCACACCACCCAGCAGCCCTCTCCTCGCCAGGGGGCTGCAGTGGGAGCAGAGAGGGCAGGACGGTGGGAGGTGAGGAGAGGTGACAAGGCACGAGGCGGGGGGCGGCTACCGTGGAGGCCGGCACTCCGGACGCATGCCTTCTGGCTGCCGCTGATCGGGGCAGTGCCTCCCTGCGACCCGGCCACCCCAGCCGGGCCACAGACACCGTGCGGGAGAAGAAATGCTGTTATTTTAACCTGAGCTCTGAGGCATCTGTTTCACGACAACAGAGCACAGTGGTCCACGATTTTTATCTAGATCATAAGAGAAAGTACGACTTTTCACCAACTGGGAAGCCACTGAACGCACGTTTGAAGCAAACGCAGATTTGGCCCGTTTCCTGGTGTCCCGCGACTAACTGCCAATTACCAGAGATGACCAGTCGTGACCAAAACGACGACTCCAGGCCTCCCAGCCTCAGACGAAGACCGTCTAGGAGGAGCGAGTGGGTCCCATGGCGCCTGGCAGGGCTGGATCGCGCCGACGGCCCAGCCAGCGAAGGCCTGGCAGCCGGCGACACCAGAGCCGGACAGCCTCTGGGGGTCCACCAGCCTCCACGGTGCTGGCACTGGCTCACCCGGCCCGAACGCCCCCACGCTCACAGCACACCCCAGTTCCCGGTTGAAGCCCGATCCGCCCCCACCCAGCTGGTGAAGACGACAGAAATGCCATCTGGGCTTGACGACCAACTCGGGGACACACCCCCCTGCTGCGAGCTGTGTGTCTACCTCGTCTGCAGGTGCACGGCCCCCCAGGGCCAGTCCCTCCCGGGCGGCAGCCAACAGTGGACACGGGGGCAGGGGGCGTCGCTCAGCAGCAGCGTGAAGACAGCGGGAAGCGCGGGAGAGAAGCAGGTCCGTCTGAACCACACAGACTAACTCAGCCAGCATCACCCAGAACCCCCACTCTCACCCCCAGGTCCCGGTCTCAGCCCTCCCCTGACGGTGCTTTTCTAAAACACCATCCCCTTCACAGGACACTGAACATCTGAGAGACCTCGGGGCTCACCACGGTAAGGGGTGGCAAGACCCAACCGAGGCCAGCAGGAAATCACCACTGCCTTTCCTGGGAAGAGCTCCCCGCGGTGGATCTGTCTGTGCCTGAGCTATGAGACCCCTGCTTAGGTGCTGACCCCCCACTGCCGTCCCCTGCGGGGCAGCCGGCTGCCTCGTGCCACACTCTGCTCCCTCCCCAGACGCCCACCCTGGGCTCTCCTGCGGGGGTGGGGGGAGGACCCGGGCTAGTCCCCACGTGCAGGACGACGAGAGCAGTGCAAGCCCACCTCCCTCCCCACGGCACAGGGCCACCAGGGCTCCCCACGGAGGGCCAGAGCAAGGTGGTCGCGGCGAGGGGTCGTCAGAGCAGCCTGGAGAGCGGCCCACCAGCGACGACGGGGACTATGGGGGGTGCACGTGGCGGAGCTCCCTTCCCGAGGACGCGTGGACTGGGAGCTCCAATCACACTTGACAAAGTCAGGAACCACTGCCGTCTGTGCGGAGTGTGCAGTGGGGCGTGAAAAGGGGGCCGCTCATGGAGTTCCTTCACCGCTCTGGGGTCTCAGGCCTGCCTCCTGTCTCTGAGGGAGGAGGAACACGCCACCTTCCTGCCACAGGACCCGCGGGACCCGGCCAGAGGGGGCTCAGGGGTGCCACGCCCAGGTGCGCAGCCACTGCGCACACCCTGCCACGCCCTCGGCCCCCCAGGACCTCCCTGTGATGCTCCAACATGAACCCGTTGTCACAGGGTTAGTCAGTCAATAAGGCGGAGCCTCAGTTACACAGCCATGGAGAAGGGGCCCGGGAAGGGGCCGCGGCCACACCGCCCACTGCCCTCCCATCTTCCGCCCAGAGGCAAGACCCACACGCCCCCGAGAAACACAGAAATGCAGGACGTGTTCTGTTTTTTAAAAGCCACTCCTGAAACTGCGGCCAATTTTAAGATAAGTGCACGAGCCCTATTTTTCCCCAAGAGCTTTAACTTAAGGTGCAAACTTTTCTTAACCCCCAGTAAGAAAACACTAAAACACTAAATTTGGTTTCGCGTGTAAACCAGAGACAGAAGCGCTCGTTGGCCTCAGCTCGCCTCAGCAACCCCACAGACACGGTCTGTCCCGTTGTGTCTGGACCACATGGGGACACGACGGGCCGCTCTGCTCTCGCCAGTGGCCCGAGGACCCCGCTCACGGCACCAAAGCACCAGGCTGCACAGGGGGGAAAGGCACTGGAGAGCTTTAGCTGGTTCAGCAGAGCCAAGGTCCAGGCTTCATCCGCAGGCCGCCCACCCTGGACCCCTGCTCCCCCTCCACCCTCTCTCTGCAACAACCCCGCCAACACAGGCTTCCTCTGGCGCCCGCGGGATCAAGGGCGGGCCCCTCAGCAGAGACAGCCCCACGCTTCCCACCACCTCCCTGCACACTTTGACTCCCGCACCGGCTACTTCCTGCTGCCCCGTCCCCACTGGCACAGAAGCCCTGGGAGGCAGGGTGCCGGCCGGGGCGGGGGCGGGCTGAGAAGTGCTGAGTGGCACCCGCGCAGCCACAGCAGGTCTCAAACACACGGCGAGGCTCCTCCAGCAGCAGTTTACTCCCCAGAAGAGGCAGCGGGCCGGGCAGTCTGCCAACTGAAATGCAGACGTAATTCCAAGACAGAAGCACAAAAACACCAAGACGGGGCCAACGAGAGGACGAAGAGTTGAGGTTTCAACTGGCGTCATGGGCACGCGGGGACCTGGGAAAGCCAGCACAGAGAGAAAGGCGTACCCAGCCCCTGCTTACAAACACTCAACACAGGGCATCGCAAGTACCGCTGTCCAGACGCCCGGAAAGAACCCACGAGGGCCTGAGACAGGGTCCCCCTCCTCTGCAGACCTGGCCCTCGGCTCCACTCCCGACTCTCCTCCCTCCAGAAGCCCCCGGGACCGGCACGTGCAGTGCTCAGCGGCGGCCAGCACGGCAGCTCCAGACGCACGCACGGCCCGAGGTAGCACAGAGCGCACGGGGCTGCCGGTGGCCGACAGGATGACAGGGAGAACGAGAGAACCTGCCCATGGCACTCCTCGTACCAGCAGTGACCTGGTGTAAGAGACGGCAGGGGAGGCCTCTCACAGAGCAAGAGAGACACCGAGCACCCAGGAGCGATCCCACGACAGAAGCACGCTGTGCCCCCACAAAGGCCCCCCAACCTCCCCGAGGCCTGCACGGCGCCGTCACTAAGCGGAAACGTCCACACCACAAATCACACTGCAGAATGCGGGATGTCCTCAACACCACCAGCCCCAGGACTGACCAGCAGAGGGGGCGGAGCTGAGGTACGGCAAAGGACCCGCTGCGGGGCCGCCCCCACTCTCCCCGGGGTCCCACATGGACCCGCCCTCGGCTGCAGAGCAAACAGGACCAGAGCTTCTGGCACGACCAGCCTCGAGGACAGGCCAGGTCCCACAGACAGCCCATGGGCGTCCTTCTTGCGTCCAGTGTGGGACAGAGCCTCCAGTCGCCGGAGCTTCATGGCCCTGCCCAATGCCCCCTCTTGAGTGGGGCCACACCTAGTAACGAGATCTGCAAAGGCCAGGTTCGGTTTCAGGAGCCGAGTCCTGCAAGCAAGTCTCTTGCCCCGTGTGTGTGTGTGTGTGTGTGTGTGTGTGTGTGTGTGTACTTTGCTCCATCAGCTCCCCACCCCCCTCCCAGCTGCTCCCTCCCCCCAGGGGCATCAGCCACCCCAGAGAGGGCACAGAAGCCAGGAACTGAGGGCAGTCTCCAACCAACAGCCCAGAAGTGAACGGATCCCGCCCTGGACCAGGTGAGGGAGCTCAGACGCAGTCCTGCCCACAGGGACCATCTGGCCACCCTGGGTCCCAGACGGGGAGCCAGCCCAGGGGTGGCCGAGGGGTAACGACACCTTAATAACAACAACCCCGGCAGCGGGGCGAGCCGCGCCAAGAACAAGCCGGGGCCCATGGCCTCAACTCTGTGCACCAGCACTTCCCTGTCTTACCCGCCTGAGCAGGCTCCGTCCTTGCACAGAAAGGGCACCACAGGGACTTCCCAAAGCAATCAGACGTGGCACATTATGCAAAAAGGTCGAATGCAAAGCGAAGGCCCAGGACATAAAGAACAAGCCCCAAGTGGACAAAGCGTCCAGTGGAAACGAGTGGGAGCCCCGTGCCCAGCACTGGGCTCACGTGGAGCCAGGCCCGAAACGCACAGCACGAGCCACTGCCCCTGCCTCCACCCCCAGCCCGCGGAGGCAGGTGCGGCCCCAAGGAAGCTCCGCGAACAGCCCAGAGGCCCATCAGCAGGACCAAATGCGTGAGGACACATCCCAGCAGGACACCCGCTGTCCGACAATACTAACAAACATCGTGTTATCCTGGGAGACGTGCACGAGAACACTGCATGGGAGGACACGGCGTTTGCAACCAGCTTCAGATCCCCTGCGGGCAGAGAGGCGCGGACCAGCCACCGTGAGCAGCGCTACCTGGGACGCGGGCAGGTGCAGGGGTCAGCACCGTGTTCTCTCCGCACCTGCACGCGTCTCTAATGTCCCACGAGAGTGGATTTCCAGTTATCGACGTCTACAGATACCGTGAACCCAGGAGAGGTGCGGCGTCCAACAGCAGGGAAACAGAACGTGGGAGTCCGTTTACGGAAAGCCGCTGGAGGGACGCGCATGTTCAAACACACACACTGGGGCATGAGCCCCAGACCACCTCCTGCACATCAACGGGAGAGTCACCCTGGACTGGGACTGTCAGCAACTGTTAGCTTTCTGACATCTCCTGAATTCTCACTGGAACGCTGTTTTGTAACGGGGTAGGGCATAAGGCTGGATAAACAAAGGAAACGGGGTCCCAAGGATGATGAAATTAGTGAGGATGCGGGACGGGTCAGGATGCAGGCTAGAGGTCGCAGGTCGGGGGTCGGGACTGGAGGGGCGGCCACAGAAAAGAAACCAAGATGGCGGCAAGAGTCAACAGAGCAGAGGCCCACCCAGATGTGGATCTGCAGACTGGAGAGAGCAAGACGGAAGGTCGCGGAGAGCTGGCCCTGAGCCACAGGCAGGGCAGTGGCGGCTGGAGAGCCGAAGGGCTGGTCTGGAGAAGACACACACAGGCTCGTGCCGAGAGAGCAGCCGTGAGAAACCAGCGTCCTCAGGAGAGAGTCTCAAGCCCATCCGTAAGGAGCAGCCTGGGAACAGGAGTAAATCTGCAAACCCCAGCAAGTCAGGGGAAGGGGGAGCAGTGGGCGTGGCATGGCACAGAGTGGGGGCGAGTACTGCCACCAGCGTTTCTGAGATTCAGGTGAGACCTGGGTTCTCTGCCAGGGCCCACACCACCAGCAGCTGACAAACAAGGCACGGCTGCTCCTGCCGTCCGCGCCCCGCCTCGCCAGCAAAACCAGCCACAGCCTAGGCCAGGCTCTCCAGCATCCTCCTTCACGGCAGTCCACGATGCATGGTGTCTCCCGATGCAGACATGCCCGCACCCTTGGGCTCCTGGGAGCGCCACCGGAGACTCAGTGTAAACGAGCGTCTCCATCTTCCCTCTGCCCCACTCCACCCACAAAGCTGGGCCCAACTGTCACCCCAAAGCAGCCTCATGACACCGCTACCCCCAGCCCGCTGCGGAAAGCACAGGCAGCACGGCCTCCAACTGCCACCAGAACCCGAGGTCTGTGCGTCTCCTTGGGTGCACCTCTTGCTCCCCAGAGCTACGGCCCTTCCCAGGCAGACACAGCCGGAACCACAGCACGGTCTGTCCCCCACCTGACTGCACTCTGCACTTCACCCTTTGCCTTTTTTGCCAGAAAAATGTCCAATTCAGGGGCGTCTGAGTGGCTCAGTGGGTTAAGCCTCTGCCTTCGGCTCAGGTCATGGTCTCAGGGTCCCGGGATCGAGTCCCGCATCGGGCTCTCTGCTCAGCGGGGAGCCTGCTTCCCCCTCTCCCTCTGCCTGCCTCTCTGCCTACTTGTGATCTCTGTCTGTCAGATAAATAAATAAAATCTTAAAAGAAAAATGTCCAATTCATTCTAGAGCACGCAGAAACGCAAACCTGCCCGGAAGAAAATATAGCGTGAGTCCACGACAACGTGCAGATATTTGCCTACACCGGGCTTTCTGGTGTTTCCACGGCCGATCAGCTCGGAGGCAGCACACCTGGGGAAAGGTGGAGGGTGACTGCTCACGGGGACGATGGTGACTCCTAAGGGGGGACACGCAGCAGCAGCTGGGATGTGACCGGTAAGTCATTCCCCAGGAGAGCAGGAGCTGCCTTCCTTATAACGACAAAGGCTGAACCCACCAGACGGCCACACTGAGCGCTTTTCTGCTTAACCAAAGTCCACGCTCCCCAACTGCCCCACAGCTACCCTCCTGACAGCCGTGCCCCAGCCTCAACCCCTAAAGGGGGCGCCCCAGGGGTCCGAGGCTCCATCCACCCAGGAAGGGTTCCCGCTGCTCACCTCCCACACGATTTGGCCAAACTGGAGTCAGGGCAGAGAGCTGTCTGCTGAGAGACGCGGGCGAGGTAACAACAGGGCTACGACGCGCCTGGGATCCTGGGCACCCTAGGACCCCGACGGCAAAGCAGCATCCCCCCTACATCCCGTCTCCAAGAGCCTGACGCCCCCTGCAACCCAACCTGGTTCCCAAGCTCCGGCCCTAACCAGGACCGAGCCGCTCACTAGGACTGGGGTCCTCCCCCAGAGCTCTGCTGAGACCAAGCGCTCACAGCCACGAAGCATGTCGACCAGGCCGGCCTGCGATGAGCTCCCGAGCCCTTCAACGCCACACACAGGTCCTGCTCCCAGTGATGCCAGGCTGGGCACGACATGTGCTGGGCTGGGGCCTTTGACCTTCGCTGCCCCGAGAGGAAGGGACAGGACACTTGTCACCTTCACTCTACCGACAAGTCACCAAGCCTAGAGAGGACTCAGCAACAGGGACAGCTGGACTCAGAGCCCGCAGGGAGGGTCCGCTCGGAACCCTGCCTCGTCCCGACACAGACTTCATTTCCAGGACACGCCCACAGGCCCGTGGCTTCGAGGGCAGGGCGGTGGGGTCCAGGCCCATAGGCTTCCCTGGGAGTAAGAGCCAGAGGTGGAGACATTTCTGCACGTCACCAGCAAACTTAAGAACATGCTACTCTGACCTCTCTCCTGGGAAAGTCACTGCAGGGCACCTTCTCCCTGTCAGAAAGACCCCCAACGTCCCTTTCAACAAAATGCAAGTCTCCGAGGCCGGGAGATGAGCGAGGACCAGTCCTTTACAACCTCCCAGGCAGGGCCTTGCCCTCCCACGGGAAGGAGTGCTCCACGGCACAGCACGAGCGCAGCTTCTAGCCACGACGTCGCTGCAACCACCCAGGACGCGCAAGGTCAGGGCCTCAGGCCTCAGACACACTGACCTGCACCCTAACCACCTCCTTACCCCTCCTGCCCCCAAAGTGACACGTGGCCATGCAGCTCCATACGGGGCAACTGTCCCATCTGTCAGGGAAGGAAGAGGTGCGTGCAGGGGAGGAAGGTGCCCCCAGGAGTCCCCACTTCCGGCTGGGAAGCGCTCCAGCACCTGCGTCTACAAGCCCGGTTTCAAAGCTCCCTGAAGTTGCAAAACCCCATGAGATTGTTTAATTTTGTGACTTCCCTCCTGCCTCAGCTGGTGCTTGTGCTGGGGGAGGGCACATCAGGGCACCTTAAAACAAGGACGGGACACCTCGTAACCCACAGCCAGCCTACTGCGAGCCTACTTATTTACGCAACATTAAGGCAAACGTTCATCTTTTATGTTGTATCTCATCACTCGATTTTCAAAAAGAAAGGGTTTGGGCGCCCGGGGGCCTCAGTCAGTTAAGCCTCTGCCTTCAGCTCAGGTCATGATCCCAGGGTCCTGGGATCGAGTCCCGCACAGGGCTCCCAGCTCAGCGGGGAGCCTACTTCTCCCTCCCCCTCTCTCTCTGCCTGCCTCTGCCTACTTGTGATCTCTGCCTGTCAAATAAATAAATAAAATCTTTAAAAAGAAAGAGAGAGAGGGAGAGAGAAAGAAAGCAAGAAAGCAAGCAAGCAAGAAAGGGGTTCAGAAGTGCAGGAGAGCTGACGACCCCCGGAGCGAGCGCCTTCCGCACGGTCTGGGCTAACCGTGAGGTGTGCAGCACAGCAGCCGCGCGGGACGTCACCCCGGACCCCCCGCTCAGCCCCGGGACAGACTGGCAGGTTGGACTCCTACATAAACAGCTCCCTCCTCACCCTCCCTCCCTCTGAACTAGGACTTAGTTCTCTTGATACAGGAGGTATACAACATGGTCACTCAAATCCTCATTTTTTGGAAAGGCAAATAAAATAAGAGGAACATAAGACCCGTTCGAGGCGGAATCCATGCCGTGAGTCCTTCCGAGCAGGAAGATGCCACGCAGAGCTGCGCGGGCCCGACGGGCCACCCTCACGCCGCACTGTCAGGCTCACAAGTTATGGGAACACGGGCCGCCGCCCTGCACGCCGGCCTCAGAGGGTCCAAACGTCGCCCTGAGGGAAGATAAGCTACGTAAACAAACCCACCAAACACAGCACAGACGTTTAAACCACCTGAACTACCTGTACTGACCCTTACAATTCAGGGTATGAATCCAAGGTACACTTCCCATAGACCCACAACGAAATCATCTTAGAGCTCCGCTCCAGCCAGAATGACGAAGGAAAACCTACTGGTCACGTTCCACAGTGCAACGATGAACAAAGGTTTAACAGCCCAATTCATAACGAGTGGACGCAACTCGACAGGACACAGACACTGGGAAAACGAGCACAGACACGCAGAGAAACACGCAGGAGAAAATACGCAACTTCTCTCTTGAGAAATGCAAACTAAAACAAAATAATTTAAAACTTTACCGACCAAAGGGAGCAAGTTTTCTGGGCTTTTAAACTGAGTTTCAAGCCAAATGCGTCACGACGCGCTCTCTGCTACGACCTGCCGAAAGTAAGCACGACCCACACAGTCATTCTGAAAAGTCACCGGACAGCGTCTCAGAGATGGCGCGCGTGCACACACGTGTCCGCTGTGTCGCGCGCAGGTGCACGTCCGGGATTTCGCCCCGATGTCATCACAGGTTGGTGCAAGCTTGAGAGCTGGCCAGAAAGCATGGGAACGGGGGACCTTGGGCACATCGGCACGGCATCCGGGCGGGCAGCGCGTGCGGCTCCCTGGCGTGTCACCACACTGAGCCAGAAGGTGCCTGGGGGGGGGGGGTCCCACCTCTAACTCGGCCCGCGCCGACACCCCATGGCGCAGACGACCGGCCCCCAGCAAGCACCTGCTCTCCCGCCCGCACTTCCCCAGGCACCCAGTCCCTCCTCGCAGACGCCTCGAAGCTGAGTGCAGGAGAAGCCAGGTACGGATTCCGAATGAGAGCTTCCTGACTGCTCCACTGAAGAGTGGTAGGGCGTTTTAAACGCTTAAAGAGAAGAGCTTTTCAGAAAGGTGGCTCTGTGGTCTGTGACAAAGGTGTCCCCAGAAGTCGCACCGCCAGTCAGGCCGGGCACAGACACTGCGGGCCCATTCCCCAACCGTCGGAGACACACCAAGAGCACAGAGCTGACTCTGTGAGGGCCCTTTTACCCAGGAATTCATTCGTCCAACACTGCTCGATGGCGAGATGTTCCACGCTGACCTCCAATCAAGCCGAGCTTCCTGCCTGGGACCCCATCCCAGAGTTGCCCCAGTGCACCCCGAATTCTGAACCATGAGAAGCCCGGGCAAGAGCGAGCCCGCCACCACAGCCCCCCTCACTTGGTAACCTGCGTGCACACACTGACGGCCTCTCCACGTCCGACGAGACGCCACGGCTGCGCAAGTCGGCGCCACATCCCGCAGCGCACTCCAGCCGAGACCCAAGGAAACCGCACGTTACCGCTTCAGCCCGTTTCAGCCTCGAGGTCTGGGTCTGAAAAATGATACTCAGTACGTGTATTTTTAGACAAGCTCATTAGTCTCCTAGTGGCGTCAAAGCAGGCCTCGCACCGCCATCCCTCCGAAGCTTAGACGGGACGCCTTCCTCCTCAGCCTCCAGCTCTCGACACCGTTCAGAGAATTTTCCATAAACTCACAGGAAACAAAGTGGAGTCACAGACCAGATTTCGAAACGGAGGCCACGCATCTGCAGAGGGACCCAGACGCCCTCCTCCAGCAGCTGCCACCGCTCTGCCCTCGGCCCGACCGGGCTTCCCGCAGGCAGGGGGCCCTCGGGCTCGCACACCGGCAGCCCGCAGGGGCAGGGCCGACCCCAGGAAGCGCCGCCGCTGCCCACATCCCCCCGCAGCAGCATCTCCGTGATCTTACAGACAACAGGCTACCTCCCTGCTCTTTACAAACCTTCGCAGTCCCGGACGAGGACAAGAACACGGACGTTCTAGCGGCTCACGAGGAGTTTGGGCTCTGCCTGTGACCTTGAGAAAATCCGCAGCCCCCTCTGGGGGCTGCACCGCCCACACAGCACACGGGCACACACCCGGCACGCGTCCAGGCACACTATCGTGTCAGCGGCCTTCCCCTTCCTACTTCTCCCAAGGGCAATTTCTAACACACGAGCATGTCTAAGCAACTGCAATTTCTGTATTTTCTCTGAAGGCAACATTCACCTCTGGAGCCCTTGTCCGTGCTGAAAACGTGACTGTCGTCTCAGCCCAGCGAGCCTTCCCGATTGTGATCTGTGTCCAGGGGAGCCTTGGCTGGCACAAAATGGAATTCCGATCAGTACATAATCCACATTTTTCACCTCTCGGGGTGATGAGACCCCCCTGGTGGAGGGACGGGTCCATGGCTGTGGAAGCAGAGACCCACGCAGTCCAAGGGTGGCAACTGAAATGTCGCCGTCGTGTGCCTTGCCCAGCCGAGACTCTCTCCGTGGAACTGCAGAAACACTGCCCACAGCGTTCATCGGTGGAGGGCTGAGCCAGGGGGTCCCACGTGGGCGCTGCTGGGAGGCGAGGCAGTGCCCTGCTGGCTGCACCGAGCCCAGGTGTTGGCCTCCACGGACCGCAGGAGGGAACGCCGTCCCTGCGTGGCCATCTCTACAGCCAAGGAACTCCTGCCCCGGATCCCTCTCCTGTTGCATTCTGGAAGTGAGCCCCAAACCGCTGCTCACGGCCACCTCTGGGAGTGACTGCGCTGGGGTCTCACGTTCCCACACTGTTCTGTGCCAGCGGAGCTCCCACCTCTCCACACCAGCTACGAATACAGAATTTGGATTTTTACCATCTGAATTTTTCATTGCCTGCTTATACCAACACAATCCCTGCAAACGAAGGTCAAAGGCCTACGGCCCACTCAGCCCTCAGGCCCAGCCAGCTTCCTGGAGACGGCGGCAGCGGGCCTCCATGCCGACGCACTGCCCCAGGCCGCGTGGCCCTCTGCGTGTCAGGCCAGAGTCAAGCCAGGGAAGCAGGGGAGCAGGCGGGGTCCTGCCCCCAGGACCCCTGACGGGAGCCCACTCGCTCCTGTCACGCACACCTCCAGGTGGAGACGCGCTTGCAGGACGCAACACTCGCAACTAATCACCACGGAACCAGCCTTGTTCTCACGCGCTGCAAGAAAATGCAAGGCTTTTTTTAAGCGAAGGAATGACAGTGTTTTGTCTAGATGCCCCTTTTAAACACAAAGAAATATTTATTTGTGTGCTAGCAACAGAAAGCACAAGGTGCGGTCCGCGTCGGAGCAGCTGCGCCCTGGGCCCGGCTCCTGCAGGCCCCACACACCCACGTGCTCTCCTGCCCCTGGGGCAAACCCCATTCCCCCCCACCCCCGACCCCCGGCCCTTCCACACCCCAGCCTCCCCATTACCCCTGCCCCCTCCAGCCCCATGCCACCAGGCCCCCTCCTGCCCCTGGCTCCCCTCCTGCCCCTGGCTCCCCTCCTGCCCCAACACCCCCACCCGGGGCCTCCTCTGTGCCCCCAGCACCCCCCCACCCACACTGCTCCAGGCCCCCTGGCCCCTGCAAGCTTCAGAAGAGCAGCCAAACGGTACACCTCGCTCTCTCCGCCGGGCACGGGCCCTCGTCAAACCACAAAGGACGGACAAGATGGACGCATGAACAAAACAAGCCGGCCGGCCTTGACCCGGGCATTTCCCCCTCGTCCCCACATGCTGACAAATGAGGCAAACACGAGGCACAGAGGAGCCATGGGCCCGGCTCGTGTCAATTCTAAACCGAGACCCACCACAACAGGAGTGAAAAACGCAGCTCTTCCCACCTTCCCAGACGACATCAGGCCCCTCCACCGGGACACGGCTGGGGGTTAGCCTACAGCAGCAGTCTGTGCGCCTAGATGCCTGCCCAGGGCCACGGCATGGCCCACAGCTCCGCACTCAGGTCAGGACGGCCATCGCTGCCCCCGGCCTGCTGACACTCCCTAGGCCCTCTACAGCTGGCTGCCCCTCTCCCTCACGGGCGGCTCCTGCCCTTTAAGCCTGCCCACGCCCACCACCCCACCACCCTCAGCGAACAGGCTCAAGCCATCCAGTGCCCCCAAATCCGCTGGTGTCCCTGAGCCTCCGATGCAGGGAGGGAGCTACCACACCATTTCCCCAGGTTCTCCTCACCAAAACCTGCCTGGCTGACCTGTCCCTGTCCCCTAAATTTGTTCTCCTTCACTGTGACCCCCAGAACCTACCTCCAGCCCCCTCCAGACTTCCACAGAGACCCCAGAGCTCTGTAAAGCTGGGGTCCCAGCCCACCCCCTTCAACCCAAGGCTCAGCTCCAGCCCATCCTGGCGGGCTTGGTCTTACACTTAGCTCAGACAGGAGGGCCGCCACCCGAATTACCTGCGGCTGCTTCCCCTCCAACAGCAGCCGCCAGAGTCACCTTCCCAAATTCAGACGTCACGCCCCTGGTGTGACAAAAACTAGCCAGCTAGAGAGAAAGCGTATCGCCCTTCCTTGGACCACACCCCCCATTCCAGCCCCGTCCACCAGGCCGGGTGAGACCCAGTTCCAGCCACACTCGATGTCGCCAGCTCTCAGGACCGGGAGGCCCTTCCTCTCTGCGTCTCCTGGCGCTGTTTCTCCGCCTCAGTTACCCCACTGTCCCCTCCAGTGTGTCACCCCCCATCAGCTCCAAGGACGCCAGCCAGAGGGCCGCCAAAGGCTGCCCTGCAGTCTGCAGAGGCTGCTCCTGTGGACGTGCCCACTGCAGGAGACGGCGGAGGTCCCCCCGGCTCCAAGAGGGCCTCGGGATCACAGTTAACCAAGTCGGCAAGAGCGGCTCCCAAAGCGCGCGCACCCAGACTCCTTTACTGAGCACACACCCCGTGTCGGGCGTCCCCGGGGGTACACACCAGGGCCGGGACGGCCATCCGCAGATGTGGCCCGCGCTCATGCCGCCAGCTCCCATGGGACACAGACTCTGACCTGAACTGACACCCCAGCAGGCGGGGTGCCAGCGCGTGCTCTCGCCCACAGCGCCCGACGGCAGGACCGCTGCAGGCCTGGGTGCCCGGCGGGGCCCTGAGCGCGGCCTTCTGCAGAGCTGTGGTCCGGCTCGCGGCCGCTGCAGGGTAGCACGGGCAGGGGCACCCGGGGCGCGGGCGGACGCGCATCCAGCTCTGGGCAATGCGTACTAAGCCGCCCTGCGGAGATGTCCAGGGGCCCGCGGCGCAGCCAGAACCCGCAGGGCGCAGCCCACGGACCGCTCTGGGACCTAGAAGCCTGCTTCTGGGAACGAACTTAAAACTGACAAATATGGAAAAAGCCAAAGCAGGACTTTTCATATTTCATTAGTCACCAAATTTCGTTTTTCTGAGGCAGAAACAAAAAACGGAAAAGGAAAACGTGGCCACAGCGAGTGCGTAGCGCCGACCTGCCCCCTTCGCCTCCGCGCCAGCAGGTGCGCGCGTCCCTAAGCGCACGGCCGACCGCGAACACGCGGGTGAGCGGTGCCCGCAGCGAGCCCCCGGCCCCGGCCCCCGCCGTCCACGCGGGCGCACCCAGGCGCAGGGCCACAACGGCCGGCGCGCGGACCCCGCACTTACATCTTTGGCCATGTTACCAGATCCGCGACGTCGACGCTGTCCGGGCTCGCCCTCCGCAGAAGAAAACGGATTTTTCTGGTAAGAAGGACGGAAACAAGAAATGAGTAAGAATGAAAACCCCGATGGCCCAGGCACCCCCCGGGGGCCCCGGCCCTCCCTCCCGCGCAGACCCCGGCGCCCGCCCGCGCCCCCCGCCAGCGAGGACAGCCCACCGGCCCACACAAAGAGCCGGCCGCCCCCGGCCGCCGTGACAGGTGGGCTTCCGGCCCCCGCGGGCCTGTCACCCCAACGCCGCGCGCGCGCCTCCCGCGCCGGAACCGGCAGTCAGGTCAGCGCCGCCCCCACCCCGCGCCGCGCCCGCGGGGG
>NW_022631067.1:531322-642396 GCF_010015895.1 Lontra canadensis
GGCGCCCGCGCGTCCGCGCCCCCCGCGGGACCCCGGCCCGCCGCACCTGGCTAGCTCCGGCGCGCGGGCACGGGCGGGGTCCCGGCGGCGCGCTCGGCCCCGGGGTCCCTGCCCTGCGAGGCGCCGGCGCGCGGGGCTCACCCTGCGAGCGGGCGTCGGGCGGCGTGACGTGCGCGGCGCGGCGACGTGACGTGGGCGGCGGGCCGGCTCCCGCAGCGCGCCTGCGCGCCTTTTCGCGCCTTCGCCTCCCTCCTCCTCCTCCTCCTCCTCCTCCTCCCGCCGGTGCGGCCCGCGCGCCCCGAGGGGGATGGGCTGCGCGCGCGCGCGGGTGCGGGTGCGCGTGCGCGCCGGGCGGGGACGGAGGCGGAAGGTCTGGCGCCGGGAGGCGGGGGTGCGCGCGCACTTGGAGAGGGGCCGGAGGTGCGCGCACACCTGGAAAGGGGCCACAGGTGTGCAACGTGCCGGTGTGCGCGCACACTTGGGCAAGGGCGGGCGGAGTGTACGTGACGGTGTGCGTGCACACTCTGAGGGACCAGACGTGTGCGCGCACCTGGGGAAGGGCCGGGAGTGTGCTAGTGCCGGTGTGCGTGCACACTCCGAGAGGGAGCAGAGGTGTGCAGCCGTGGGGGGAGGGGGCAAGTGCTTGGGCGCGGGTATACGCAAGGGAGAGGGGCCAGGTGTGTGCATGTGCTCATACATGAGTGTGTGGGTGTGTGTTCGTGCAGGCGGAAGGAGGGTAGGTCTTGTGCGCACAGGCGTTTATGCGGAGAGGGGGTTGGAGGTATGCACGTGCAGGCGTGCGTGTCCTTGGAGGAGAGGGCAGAGGTGTGTGCACACTTGGATGGAGGCCTGCTGCGTGCGTGTGTGGCTATACACACATGGAGGAAGAAAAGCAGGTGTGCACACGTGAAGAGGTGGTGTGTGTACACACGTGTGCAAGTGTACTTGTGGAAGAGAAAGGCAGGCTGGGTTTGTGCAGTGAGCGTGTTTGCCCATGCGCAAGAGTAGGTGAGCGGAGAAGATGGGGTGTGCATGCACACAGCGCCGCAGGCCCCGTCCACCTGGGGGGCCAGCAGGCTCCGTGTCTACACCCAGCCTACGCCTGATTCCTGCCTGCCTGCAGGTGGGCACTCAGGAGGAAAATCAGGCAGCCAGTTGGCTCCCCGGCACTGGGTGGGCCTAGCGGACCCTGAGCCGGGAGTCGCCTCTTCCCTGGAGCCCACCCCACAGGCTAGATCCCAGCAGAGGGCGGGCTGGAGTCCAGAGTTCAGGGCTGCGAGGCCGTGAGCCGAGAGGAGCAGAGCGAAGGCCTCTCCGCTGTGAGGGCGGCTGTTCTCTTACACCCCAGCACGGCTCACGTCCACTCCTGCTTCTCTGCCAACCGGCCGCTTCTGCGAACACCGGACTCCACGCAGGTTTCGTGGAGACGCCAGAAACATGCACCTTCTTTGAGCAGATTAGCACAGAATGAGCCTCAAGGAAAGGTGGACGATGAAGGTCATGAGGGAGAAGCAAAATCCTGCACATTCCTGCCTGCAGAATGGTCTTATTTCTCTGCTGGTGAAGTTCTTGGCCCCTTAGCAGGCCCCTGGGGAGTCAGAACCTGCACCCTTCATGTTGTCCCTCCAGGGGTCACCTGTCCTAGCTCCATTCTCCTCGGACGGTATCACTTTACTCTGTACCGTGTTTGCATCCTCGCCCCCAAGCAGCAGCGGAAAACCCAACTCCCAGCCCGTGGACCCAAGCACGCAGGGCGGCAAGCCTCTCCGGAAGGAGCAGATCACAGCACAGAGCCCCAACCCTCCCCGTGACCTCAGCATTCCAGGAACTCCGGGGCACCTGAGGGGCTCAGGCCACAGTCCTGGGGTCCTGGGATCGAGTACCGCATCAGGCTTCTTGCTCCATGGGAAGCCTGCTTCTCCCTCTGCCTCCTTGTGACCTCCCTGTCAAATAAATAAATAAAACTAATCTAAAAAATAAAATGGTTCCAGTAATTCAACAACATTCGCACCGGGTAAACTACCCGAAGGTTTTAAGCAACATCGCACAGACCTCACTGAGGTGAAACCCGCGGAAGGCGCGAGGGCTACGGCCACGGGCAGTGGCTCCAGGAGCTCTGGCTCACGTGGGAAAAGGGCAGAGTTGGCTGGGATTTTTATTTTTTGACTCTCTATAATCAAACACACCACAGAACCCTCATTTCTGTGTTAAAAGGTAGCAGAATTTCTAAAATTTTTGGTTGAAGATCAAATCCCTTCGACTGCTGCCCTGCCTTGAAGCCGCTAGACTGGACATTAGAAATGCGGCCCCGGTGAGCAGCGAGCCTGCGCGCCCCTCTCCCGGCTGAGCCTCAAGCGCACACTCCGCATGCACAGCATGGGTTCAGGGTGTTGGCCCGTCCCCATCTCAGTGGCTGGCATTCAGCCCTGTGTGGTCACCCACCATACTCCTCTGTTTATTTGAACAAAGTGATTAGATCTTCCCAGGAAAGGTCCACATCTCCCCAAAACTCCTTCTTTCCTTGTGGCCCTGCCCTGTTGAGTCTCACAGGGTGATACAAATCCTTACGCCCACACCCCCACCCCGTTAAACTGTCCTTTAAAGAGAGAATGTGTTCTAATCCCTTGAAAACTGGAATTCTAAGTCTTTATTTAAAGTATCCGATTTGCCCTTGGTTCCCTCCTTGAAGACACTGGTCCTGTCTCCAGGCTTCCTGTTTTCCACCTTCTTGGGTCACAATATGGTGACATCAAGACGTGGGAAAACAGGGATGGGGACAGGGGCTCGAAGTTATTACAGGAGAATGTTCCTAATGTGTATAGGGGACATTTTCTTTGCTGAAATTCACAGGCATTTTTAGAAAACTTGGTTCCGTTTATTTGTGGGTTCATAAAATATCAGTAAGTCCGTGGGCTTGCTCAGCCTCAGGATGAACCCCCGGCCCTCTCCAGAGAGGTCACCTCTCTTAAGCCCCACTGGCAGAGGAAGGCTGCAGCCCTCACCCCGCCTCCTAGACCCATGGAGACGTCCTTCCTCTTCCTTACATCAGGATTCATTTTGGAAAATTTCTGGTCCAGTTTCTTGGAAAGAGGGCCTGTCCTGGACCCTCTTATGTGCCAGGCTCCCAGCACTTGCCTCTTACGAGACCTGCATGATGCATGATCGTTCGCAGGTGGAAGCCACAGCCCTTTGGAAAGCACTTCTCTGAGCTGACAAATTCTAGACCGAAGCTGATCTCACCAGCCTGTTTACTGTGTTTACTGTTCAGACCCTTTTCTTTACTTACCCTTTGCCCGCACTGCCCACTGGCCTCTGCAATGCATAAACCCCCCTCGGTCTTTGCCATTTCACAGCACAGCCCTTCTGAAAGCCTGCTCCTGGGGGACCTCACCGCCCTGGCTAAGACGGCAACAAAACTATTTTCTACAAAATCCTACAATGTGACGTGGAAATACCCATGTTGTTCTTACAGTGTGTCCTTCCCCCATAGGATCCGGTTACCGTCACGGGGAGGGAACGCACTGGGCCCTACACCCTGGGTTCTGGGAAACTTGACTTTATGTACAACTGAATGCCTCTGCTCCCTTCTCTGCTACCTGTCTGCTGATGTTATAGGTTCCAAGAGGGACCCCACGGCCCACCTGCTACAATGAAGTGGACACAGAGAGAAGTCAAATGCCCTTGGATAAGTAATCTCAGCCTCTCTGATGCCCCCATTCAGCAGAGAAACAGAATTCTTTGATTAGAAGGCAAATCCCAGTCTCGCAAGTTTTACCTTTCCTGCATTCCTCCCAAACTCTGAGCGCTGACACAGCACCGAGGACTGAGAGAGGGGACCGCGACACAAGACGAGCAGATCTGCAGATGATCTGGGCTCAGAAGCAGCACGCAGGGGCCAGGGAAGGTGGGCAGCAGCCCCACCATGCCAACTGCCTCGGGGACCAGACAGTTAAACCAGAATTGCTGTTCTAGAGTCAGAATGGTGTACAGAAGCCTGGGGTGGGTGGGCTTCCTGCAGTGCCCTAGCTTCGCCCCTGCCAGTCGTTAACGAGAGCGATTTCCCCCACGTAAGGAGTTACTTCTGACAGCAGCTTCCCAAATGCAAGTGTCTGCGGCAGGCGGCTGTTCTAGAAGCTGCTGAGGGTCCACCGGAGTAGGGAAGAGCAGGGTCACACCCCAGTGCCCAAATCCAGGGTGTGGGGCCAGGGCAAGGGAGAGGCAGGTGCAGGCAGCTGGGGCAGGAGGACTGGACACAGGACAGTTTGGGGGAAGCGTCTCTGGCAGTGGCGCTCCAGGCCGGGCAGCAGGAGGCGAGCCGCCACTAGGCCAGTGAGCGTGCCCTCTTCGCCGCTGCTCCCGAAAACCTCCCGCACCACACGTACCTGATCTTTCTCCAATCGAGGTTTGCCATCCTGTAGCTAGACCACAGATTCCTTTGGGGAAAACCATGTAAGTTCTTGGCTTCAGGGTGTCTGGGGGGTTCAGTCGGTGAAGCGTCTGCCTTCAGCTCAGGTCATGATCTCCATGTCCTGGGGTCGAGCCCCACATCGGGCTCCCTGCCCAGCGGGGAGCCTGCTTCTCCCCCTCCCTCTCCCTGCTGCTCCCCCTGCTCATGCTCTCCTCTCTTGCTCTGTCTCAAATAAATAAATATAACCTTTAAAAAAATTAAAATAAATTCTTGGCTTCACGGACACCCTCCTAAGCCACTGGTGGGAGGTTGGAGCAGCCCAACTTCTTAGTAGGGCAACTGGGTGCTGGGACTACTCTTTACAATGTCATTTGAGACAACAATCATGAACTCATGACTCTGCCCCCAAACCCGCTCCTCCGTCCAGCATCCCCCGTGCAGGAAACAACTCTGTCCTCCCAGTTGTTCATACTAGAAAGAAGTCAAATACCTCACGTGCTCCCAGCAACAAACACCAGTCACCAATGTGGCGCATCTTGAATTCGTCTCCTCTTCCCCATCTCCTCGGCCACTCCCTGGCCTCACGACTGTCATCTTCGTGGAGGACTTCGAAATAACTCTTGTTCCTTCCTCCAATCTTGTCCCACTCGGATCTCTTATCTCGTCAGCAGCCAGAGTGATATGTTAGAAGTGGAGATCATGCTACTTCCTCCTTAAAATTTTTCAGTTTACAACCTGCCTTTGGGTTGGTAAGAACCTCGGGCCCCGGAGATTTACAGACTCCAAGCGAGGCTGTTCAGTGCGCTGCTGGCCCACCCAGGGCAGGCAGAGTCCCCGGGACCTAACGCTGGGGAGGCTGGCGTGAGCGCTGGCGACAAACGTGTGTGCTGCTGGGGCTAGGCTGTCGGTCCAGCCGGTTCCGTGGTGCGGTGCAGGCCCTCCGAGTCCTCGTTGGCCTTCGGTCTCAGTGTTCTGCTCGTCGCTGGAGGCGAGGCATCGAGGTCCCCATGTTGTTGTACAGCTGCCCACTTCCCCTGTGAGCTGTCGGTGCTTGCTTCCTTTATCTAGAAGCACTGAAGTTTAGTGTGTAATTATTCTAGCTGGCTGCCCCTAGTGTATGTATTTTAATTATAATATATCTTCTTGTGAGCTCACCCTTTATCACGGTCACATGATATTATTATTATCGTTACAGAATGTCCTTCGTCTCATGTAAAAAATTTTTTTGAAGATTTATTTATTTGAGAGAGGGAGAGAGTGCACGTGTGCGTGTGCAAGCTGCAGGAGGGACAGAGGGAGAGGGAGAGGATCTCAAGCAGACTGCCCAGTGAGCACGGAGCCCAGCACGGGGCTCCATCCCACAGCCCTGAGACTGTGACCTGAGCTGAAATCAAGGGCCAGACGCTAAACCAACGGAGCCACCAGGTGCCCCTCTTGTAACAGTTTGTTTACTTACAATCTATCTTGTCTGATATTAGCACAGCCACTGCACTCTCTTCTGGTCACTAACTGTGTGTAAAATCTTTTCCATCCTCTCACTTTCAACCTGTGCATCCTTAGATCAAGATCACGTCTCCTAGACAGCATACACCCGGATCCTGCTTGCTATCCATTCTGCCAATCTGTGTTTATGCAAGTGTACCTTATTTGTTCAATATATAGACTTATAAATATTTAATACATGTCTATTAAGTCAGATAGGAAATTAAAAGTGGAGCTACAAACCAAGAATACAATAATTTGCCCATGTACTCACCCTTACCAGAGGTCCTCACTCCTTCCTGTGGTCTCTGGCTATGTCTAGTGCCCTTCTGTCCCAACCTGAAGGATTCTCCGTAGCATCTCCTGTAGGACAGCTGTAGTGGAAATAAACTCGTTGAGTTTCTGTCTATCTGGAAATGTCTTACTTTCTCCCATTTTTTTGAAGAACAGTTTTCCGGATACAGAATCCTCCTTTGGTAGGCTGTTTGGGATTTCTCCCCCAACATGTTAAATATGTCATCCTACTGTCTTCTAGCATCCATGGCTCCTGATAAGAAATTGGCTGTTAGTTTTATTAAGTGATGAGTCACATCTCATTGCTTTAAAAACTCTTATTCTTGTCTTTGAGTTTGATTATAATGTGTTTCAGTGTGGGTCTCTTTGAGTTTATCATACTTTGAGTTCATTGAGCTTCTTAGATTTATAGTCACAGCTTTCATCAAATTATACACCATGGGCAAGTGGGATTTATTCCAAGGGTGCAAATATTTTTCAAAATAAGAGAATCAATCAATGTAACACATCACAATAGAATGACACCCACACACACAAAGTATATCTGTTAGATACTTTGACAATGTTCACTGCAACATTATTCATAGCAGTCAAAAGGAGGAAACAATCTAAGTGCCCATGGGGGAATGAGTGGATAAACAAAAGGCGTTATAAATATATGAAATGGAATATTATTCAGCCATGTAACAGAATGAAATTCTGACACATGCTACAACAGAGATGAACTTTGAAAATGTTATAGTAAGTGAAATAAGTTAGACACAGGAGGGCAAAGTGTCTAGTTCTTCTTACATGAAATATCTAGAATGGGCAACTTAATAGAGACATAAAGTAGATTAGTGTTTACCAGTGACTGAAGGTAGTAGAGAATGGGGAGAGGTACTATTTAATAGTCACGGAGTTTCTATTTTGGGTGATGCAAAAGTTTTGAAATAGATAGTGGTAATGGTTGCACAACATTGTGAGCATTGTGAGTTTAATTAATACCATTGAATTGTACACTTAAAAGTAGGCAAAATGGCAAACTTTATGATGCATATTTTATCACAATTTTAGAAATTAATAATATACCCAAAACCATTGAATTGTACATTCTAAATTGGTGAATTGATGGCACATGAATTATAGCTCAATGAAACTATTTTCTTTTAAAAAAGCTATAAAGGACAATTGGGAAAGATTATGTATGTTCCAAAAATTAGATAAGAGAAAACTTTGTTATTTTGCTTAGGTATGACAATGGTATTGTGGTGATGTAGGTGATTATCTTTTTTCCTTAGAAGAGGCATGGTGGGGGCGCCTGGGTGGCTCAGTGGGTTAAGCCTCTGCCTTCAGCTCAGGTCATGATCCCAGGGTCCTGGGATCAAACCCCACATCAAACCCCTCTCTGCTCGGCGGGGAGTCTGCTTCCCTTCCTCTCTCTGCCTGCCTCTCTGCCCACTTGTGATCTCTCTCTCTCTCTGTCAAATAAATAAGTAAAATCTTAAAAAAAAAAAAAAAAAAGGAAGAGGAGGCACGGTGATGAACTGAGTTACTAAGCATCATGCTGCCAATACTTTACTTGTGGAAGGTTGAGGGGAAAATGTATGTGCGTCTTTCAGATAGGAGAGGAAGAGGAGAAGAGAGAGAAAGAGAGAGTGGGGGGAACAAAAACAGCAGAATAATAACAGTTATTTACATATGGGTGTGTATTTTACTATTTGCTCAACCACACTGTGTTTTTTAGAAGATTTTATTTATTTCAGAGAGAGAGAGCATGAGGAAGGAAAGGGACAAGCAGACTCCCTGCTGAGTGGAGAGCCCAATGCTGGGCTCAATCCCAGGACCCTAGGATCATGACTTGACCTGAAGTCAGATGCTTAACTGACTGAGCTACCCAGGTGCCCCATCAATCTCACTGTATTTTGAAACATTCAAAATAGTTGGGAGAAAGTCTCATTTTGTTCAATATTAATCAGAAGGTTCTAACCCGTGTACTAAGGCAAGAAAAAGAAATTGAGGCGTAAATATTGAATAGGAAGAACTTAAATTGTCTTTATTCCCAGATGATATGATTGCATATGTAAATTTAGCAGATTCTCTAGATAAAACACCTATGCAATAAAACCAATGTTTCTATATAACAACAAACTTTTGGAAAACAATTTTAGATACTGTTTAGCATGAAAAAAATATCAACTTATTGGGAATTAATTTAGATGTGCAAAGATCTATAGAAAAAAATATAAAACTTTGCTTAAGAAAACCTGAAGTAGACCCAGCACTTTGGAGATATAGCATATTCTTTGATTGGGAGACTCAGTATTGTTAAGATGCCCATTCTTTCCAAACTAACCTATACGCAATGTCATCTCAATCAAAATCTCAGCATTATTTTGAAAGAAATTAGAAACCGGATTCGGGGGGGGAATAGACTTCAAATTCATAGTAATTTTAGGTTCATAGCAAAACTGAGCAGAAAGTTCAGAAGGTTCTCATAGACCCTCTGCCTTGCCCCTACACACAGCCTCCCCCACTACCCAAACTCCGCACCAGATGGTACGTTTGCTACAGTCAGCGAGCCTACACGGGCTCAGCATAATCACCCGAAGTCCACGGTTTACACTGGGGTCCCCTCTCAGTCTTGTACATTCTGTAGTTTTGGCAAATGTATAATGACATGTATAGAATCACACTGACCCTGCCCTAAAATCTTCCGTATTCCACTTCTTCATACTCTCTCCCCGCGAACTCTTGACAACGACTGACTTTTCACCATCCATACAGTTTTGCCTTTTCCAAAATGTCACATACTTGGAACCACACAGTATGCAGACTTCCAGGCTGGTTTCTTTCACGTAAGAATAAGTAAGATCCCTCCAGGCCCTTTCACGGCTTGACAGACGATTCTTAGCACTAAGTAATACTCAACTGTCGGCTTGTGCCACAACCCATTTACCCACTCGCCGACTGAAGGACGTCTTCGCTGCTTCCAGGGCTCGGCAGTAGTGAGCAAAGCTGCTGTAAACACGTGCGTTTTTGCAGTTGTTGCACGGACATGTTTTCAGCTCATTTGGGTGAATACGGAAGAGCACGATTGCTGGTCTTATGGTAAGAGTGTGTTTAGTTTTGTCAGTGACAGCCAAACTCTCTTCCAAAGTGGCTGTCTCTTGCATCCCCAGCAGCAACGAACAAGAGTTTCTGCTGTTCATACCCTCTTCCACACTGGTGTTGTCAGTGTCAGATTCTGGCCACTCTAACAGGTATGTAGTGGAATCTCATTGTTGTGTTAATTTGCCGCTTCCTAATGACATATGATATGCGGCATCTTTTCATTATGCGTATTTGCCGTATATGTATTTCAGGGGGTCTGTTTCTGGGCGCTCTATCTGTCCCGTTGATCTATTTGTCTGTTCTGCTGCTAGACCACGCAGTCTTGATTACTGTAGCTTTACCGGAGGTCTTGAAATTGGATAGTGTCAGTCCTTGATCGTTGCTCTCCTTCAACATTGTTTTGGCTATTCTGAGTCTTTTGCCTCCAAGTATGAATGTTAGAATCAGTTTTGCCAATATTTACACAAAAATTTGCTGGGGGATTTTGATTGGGATCGCATTGAATCTATAAATAAAGTTGGGAAGAACTTTGAGGTTTCTGATTCATAAACATGGAATATCTCTCCATTTATTTTTATAGTTCTTTGATATCTTTTATCAGAATTTTATAGTTTTTCTCATGTAGAATTCATACATGTTTTGTTACGTTTATACCTAAGTATTTCATTTTGGCGGTACAAATGTAAGTGGTATTATTTTTTTTTTTATTTCAAACTCAACTTGTTCATTGTTGGCATATAAGTGATTGACTTTGTATACTACCCGCATCCTGTAACTTTGTTATAATTGCTTAGTAATTCCGGAGTTTACCAGCAACTCTTGAATTTGCTACACAATCACGTCATCTGCACACAAAGAAGGTTTTCTTCCTTTCTTACCAATCTTTGTACGCTTTCTTTTCTTCTCCTTCTCCTCCCCTTCCTTCTCCTCCCTCCTCCTCCGCTACTTCTTCTTCTTCTCCTTATCCTTCTTCTTCTTGTCTTTTTGCATTAGCTAAAGAATAAAGAATTAGCTAGGACTACCAGTATAATGTTGAAAAGGAGGGCTGAGAGGGAACCCCTTGGCTGTTCCTTTTTTTAAGATTTTACTTATTTATAAGAGAAAGAGAGAGAGAGAGCGCAAGCATGAGCAGTGGAAGGGGCAGAGGGAGAGGGAGAAGCAGGCTCCCCACGGAGCAGGGAGCCCAGAACAAGGCTCAATCCCAGGACCCCCGGATCACGACCTGAGCCAAAGGCAGACACTCAACTGACTGAGCCACCCAGGCACCCCTCTTGCTTTGTTCTTGATCTTAATGGGAAAGCTTTGAGTTTCTCACCATTAACTATGGTGCTAACTGTAGGTTTTTTGGAGGTGTTCATTATCAATTTGAGGCAATTCTCTTCCATTGCTAGTTTGCTGAGAGATTATGAATGAGTACTGTAGTTCGTCAAATGCTTTTTGTGTCTATTGATAGGATAATGTAATGATCTTCTGTAGTCTGTTGTAGATTTTAGTAATTTCTTAAATGTTTGGTAGAATTCACTGTGAGCCTACATGAGGTTATTACTTATCAATTCAATTTCTTTAACAGTTACAGGCCTACGTCGATGGTCTTTTCTTCTTGTGTGAGTTTTGGTGCACCGTGTTTGTTCTGTCAGTCCCAGCTTATCAGTAGTGATGCTCTTTGCTAGAATGCCTGGGGCACTCCCCTGGCCTCACGTTACTCCTGTGATCCCACAGATGTCCCCCACCAGGGCCAGTATGGGGACTGACCCTTGTATTCTTATGGTCACAGGATGCACTTCCACAAAAGGATCAGGTACCTTGAGGAACAAGATTTATTACTCGGTTCCTGGAGGTTACACAGACCCAATGAGATCACAGGTAAAGAGAGAACACATGAACCTAGGGCTCTGCCTTTGTTAGGGTCCAAGAACAGGGTGTCTAGGGTTTTTCTGGTTCTATATTGGATGACTTAATGCATAAGAGTGGGAATTAGGGAACAGAAGGGAGATATGGGTCATTCAGTTATCTAGATTACCCAGAGCTTTCTGAAAGAGGGACCTTCATGTTTGGAGGTGACATAGTTCCTTATCTGGTTTTCTTGGGGGCTGGTAACTGTGTCATACAGGTGAAGATACTTTTATTGAAGACAGATGTTTTTTGAAATGGATGCCTCAGCAATCAAAAGCTTAATGTCAGATGAATGAATAAAGAAGATGTCATATATATATAAATGGAATATTACTCAGTCATCTTAAAAAATGAAATCTTGGGGCACCTGGGTGGCTCAGTTGTTAAGCATCTGTCTTCAGCTCAGGTCCTGATCCCAGGGTCCTGGAATCGAGACCCACATTGGGCTCCCTGCTTGGCGGGAAATTTTTTTTTTTTTTAATCTTTAAAAAGCAATGAAATTTTGCCATTTGCAAGAATGTTGATGAAACTAGAGCATATTAGGTCAAGTGAAATACGTCAGTCAGAGAAAGACAAATACCATATGATTTCATTCATATGTGGAATTTAAGGGAAAAAAACAGATAAGCAAAGGGACAAGGAAGGAAAAATAAAATAAGATGAAATCAGAGAGGGAGACAAACCATAAGAGACTCTTAATCACAGGACACAAACTGAGGGTTGCTGGAGGGGAGGGGGTTGTGGGATGGGGTAACTGGGGGATGGACATTAAGGACAGCACATGATTCAGTAAGCACTGGGTGTTGTATTTGACTGATGAATCACTGACCTCTACCTCTGAAACTAATAATATACTATACATTATTTAAATTGATTTTAAATAAATTTTTAAAAAGAAAAACGATTAATGTCAGGCACTTAACACTACAGTGTCTTATAAGGAATTCGTTCATTTCATTGGAGTTATCATATCTGTGGGTCTGTGGGCAAGGAGTTGTTCATAACATTCATTTTTCTTTTTTTTTTTTTAAGATTTTATTTATTTATTTGACAGAGAGACCACAAGCAGGGGGGAGCAGCAGAGGGAGAGGGAGAAGCAGACTCTGCACTGAGCAGGGAGCACAATGTGGGGCTGCATCCTAGGACACTGGGATCATGACTTGAAGGCAGACACTCAAGTGACTGAGCCAACCAGGTACCCCTGTAACATTCCTCTCTTATCCTCCTAATGTCCATGGGATCTGTAGTGATGTTCCGTCTTTCATTTCTGATATTAGTAATTTGTGTCTTCTCTCTTTTCTTCCTTAACTCGGCTAGAATTTCATGATTTTATTGATATTTTCAAAGAAACAGCTTTTGGTTTCATTGATTTTCTCTACTGATGTCCTCCTGTTTTCAATTGCATTGACATCTGGTCTAATTTTTGTTAATTTACTTTCTTCTGCTTAGTTTGGATGTAATTTGCTCTTTTTCCAGTTTTCTGACGTGAGAACTTAGGTGACTGGTTTAAAATCTTTCTGTTTCTTGGTTATGTGCACTCACTACTGTCCATTCCCTGCAAGCACTGCTTTCACTGCACGCCACAAATGAGGTAGGTTTTGTTTTTATTTTCATGTAGTTCAAAATACTTTCAAATTTCTCTTGAGATTTCTTTCTTCATCCATGTGTTATTTAGAAATGAGTTGTTTATCTCCATGTATTTTCAGATTTTCCAGTGACAATCTGATTTCAAAATTCGTACTTAATACCAATACCTTGTAATATTGAGACAATCTTGAAGAACAATACTGTCGAAGGGCTGGCATTACTAGATTTTGGTCCCACATTAAGACAATGTGGTGTGGCACAGGAAAAACAGATCAAGGAGACAGACTAGAAAATCCCAACAGACCCACATGTTTACAGTTACTTGATTTTCAGAAAAGGCATCGATGTAATTCAACAGGGAAAGGAAAGTCTTTCCGATAAACGGTGCTGAGTCTCCAGGATTTCTATATGGGAAAAAATAAACTTTGATTTGTACTCATACGAAACTCAAAAAATAATTTCTGAAAGCTCAATTCAAATATCCCAGAAGAAAACAAGACCTTGACAGGCAAGGGTTTTTAAAATAGGACAAACAAGGCACTAACCACAAAAGAAAAAAATATGTAAATGAGACTTTATTGAAAGCTAAAACTCTTGCTCGCGGAAAGCAAGTTCAGAAGACGCCAAGATGGGTGAGTCTGATGAAAGACTCGTATCTGAATACGCAAAGAACACTACAAACCAATAAATAAAACATAGAGAACTCTGTTAAAATTGCCACGAGCTGTAAGCTCACGGTATTAAAGAAGAAATCTGAAGGGTTAAGAAGCATGTGAAAATGTTCCCAACTTCCTTAGCCATCAGGAAAATGCAAATTAAAACCATGGTAGGGTACCATTTCACACCCAAAACCAAGGGGCTGGTAATAAAACCTGTTGATAAAAATGTGGTAAAACTGGGACTGTCAGACCTTGCTGCTAGGAGTAAAATGCTAAAATCTCTTGGGAAAACTGCCCGGCATTTTCTCATGAAGTCGAGCTTACCTGCGCTGTGGGACCGGCAACTGCGTTCCGAGGGCGCATCTGCGACGCACAAGCACGTGGGTCCCCGGAGACACGAGAGCACGGCCAGGAGCCCTGTGTGTAACGGCCCCAGCGACGCAGGCCCAACGTCCCTGAACAGAAGGAAAAGCTGTGATATAGGCACGCTTGGGAGGAGCGTCCCTGAGCAGACGACACTTGGGTCGACTTCCTCACACTGCTTTGAGGAAAAGCCCCCCTGACCGAAAGCCTCCATTTTGTGGGAGTCCATTATGACAACGTACCCAGTAAGCAAGCGTGAGCGAGGTGACCTGTGGCTACTCGTGGGGGCAGAAATGAACAGAAGAGGAGCGCCGGGGAGGCTCAGTCAGTGAAGCGTCTGCCTTGGGCTTGGGTCGTGATCCCAGTGTTCTGGGATCGAGGCCGGAGTCAGCTCCCTGCTCAGCGGGGAGCCCCTTTCTCCCGCTCCCTCTGCCGCTCCCCACCCCTCATGTGCTCTCTCTCTGCTCTCTCTCAAATAAATAAATAAAGTCTTAAAACGGAAGGAAGAAAGGGGGAAAAAAGCATTGCATGGAAGGGAAGACAGCTCCCTGCTCGGTCTCTGGGGGCCGGCCTGCTACTTCTGAGCTGCTGTAGGTGAAACAGGTGTGTTCAGTGAAAATTCATTAAGCCGCAAACTCGTGATATTTGCACCTTTAGGGAGGTGTGTTATACTACAATGGGAAGCTTCTTAAGGTGTCATTGAGGAATAGATCAAAAATGTAAGATACCCAGGAACAAAGCTAATGAAACACAGAGGAGCTCTGCACAGAAGGTGCGGCAACTGCGGAAGAGTTCAGTGGAGGACCCGCTGCTCAGAGACCGGCTGTCCGTCCGGAGACTGGCCACTAGACACACATCTGAACGGAGGCTTAGTCATTAACGATCAGGGAAAAGGAAGCAAAGACCCCACGCGGAAATCGGTTCGTAGCCACTCGATGTGCGTTCTAAGGGTGTCTGGCCACCCAGTGCTGGGAAGGCTGCAGACGTGGCGTCCCGTCCGCACAGCCAGCGGGGACGGAAACGGAGGCCCTCGTCTCTGAAAATAACTTGGCATTTTCTCAGCAGGTTGAGCGTTCCCATAGCCTTCTGCCCAGCCAGCGGCCTCGGGGGTGTACCCAGGGTACACTTGGCGTCCGGACTTACACTAGCAGAAGCCCGAAACCGACAGCAGGAGACCAAACAAGCGTGACGTGCATCCCGCAAGAGGACAAGTGGCCCCGAACGGGAATGAGGACATCGTCCTCACGCCCACGGGCTGACAGCGGAGAAGCACCAGACTCCGAGTCCGCGCTTCGTGCGGGAGAGAGAAGACGAGATCGAGAGGCGGGAGAGGACGGAGAGGACGGAGAGGACGGAAAGCACCAGACCTGCGGGAGGAGAAGCTTCTCTGGGGAGAGGGGGTCCTCCAAGGACTGGGGCCGCCCTCGCACTCCTGTTGGGCAGACGAGCGCCGTGAGCCAAGCACGCACCCGCGGGGCTGTGTGGGGACAGAGGTCATGACTACCCCGGTCCGTCCACCCGAGGTCCAACGCCTGAGCCATCTCGCCGTTACTTCAGTCCCCACCCCTGCCCACTGGGCGCTGCACCCCAGCCCACCTGCCTCGGCCCCTCACGCACCCCCGACCCCCGCCCCAGGCCACCGTCGAGGGGCCGCCCACTGGGCAGCGCGAGGGTGTCTGTGGCTTAATCTCAGCTGTGCTGCCTTCTGTCCTCGATGCTCTTCCTTCTTTGGTGTCCCAGCAGCCGAGAAACGTCTAGTCTAACGACCCCCTTTGGCCAATGGACAAAGGACATGGGCCATGGAGCGGCCTGGAGCCTGTCGGGGCGGGTGGGCGGCGGCCGGGACCCACAGGGTGAGGGAGAGGAGGCGTGTGGGTGTCGGCGGGGGCTGCCGGCTGGAAGAGCTGAGATCTGTTCTGCTGACGACCCAGGAAAACAGGCCCAGAGGGAACTGAACTGGAAACCAAGTTAGAAATCGAGAACAGCCCCAACTGGGGGCCAGTGCGGTTGGCGAGGAGAGAGCCACGGAGTTGGCCAGGGCTCAGCCTTTCAAGGGGACACCAAGGCGATGTTTAGATTCTCACTTGCTACCCAGGCCTCAGGGGTGTCTGGCCCAAACCACAGAGGGCGGCTGGCAGGGGGAAGGCTGGGGGTGGAGCCGGAGCCAGGGTCAAGGTCAGGCGGGTCTGCGGCAGCAGCGGGCAGCCGCGGGGCGCCTTCAGACACCCCCAGGCATAGCCCAGGGCGCCTTCCCTTTCTCCGACTGGGAATGGCCCCACGGCAAGAACATGGCGTGCGCTCAATGACCCACCTAACCCCCACCGGGACGGTGAGGGAACCCCCAGCCTCCCAGGCAAAAGGCTTCCGCACAACCCCCTGGGAATACGGGGGCTTTAGCCAGGGAACCTCAAACAGACCCACCTGCTCCGTGTCCTTCTTTCCACATGGCATCTGGTAGATGATGTCCCCAGAGTCCCCAGACCCAGCAGGGCTGGTGGCCAGTGCTGCCCCCACCCCATCCCACCAATCCCTGCTGCCCACAGTCTCAGAGCCTCAGGCTATGGGGAAGAAAGGGGTCAAGCCCCCTCAGCAGCACCCTCCGGGGAGCCAGACACAGAACCAGCCCCGACTGGTGACCTAAATGGGGGCTTCCGCCCTCGCCCACGTGGCCAGAGAGAGAATGAGCTGTGTGCTGGGTGGGGGCCCTGGCCTCACTCCAGCTGACGGGAACTCAGCCGGGGGTCTGCCGGGGGCAGCAGGGGCTTGAGCCCCACACGGCGGGCGGCACGAGCGCGGCGACTCAGGAGAAGAAGGCGGCCCGCACGCTGAAGCCGGGGAGAGGGGACGCTCTCAAGTGGGCTGTGTGGCAGCTGCTTCCCCTGACCCGCTTCACCCTTTATCACAAACGTCGCCAGGTCCGGGCCAAGAGCAGAGGTCACTAGGGTTCAGTAGAGGACTCCCAGGGGTTCCCAAAGGTGCTCTGGGCATTCAGCCGTTAAGGGAAGTAAAGGTGCCTTTTTAAACCCACAAGTACAGTCACAGAATAAGGTGCTTTTACGCATTTATTCTGACTGGGATGGCTGCCGGCCGCTGCTTCTGCAGACCCTCCAGGCCCTGGTCCCAGCTGAGCCTGCAGGTGGCTGGCCCCAGCACTGTCCCTGGTCATCCTGTAGCCACGCAGATGCGGGGCCCAAGAGGGGAGCCTGTGTCAGTGTCCTGGGGCCACGGTAACAAGGCAGGTTCACTGGGTGGCAGGCCAAAGCTCAAGCCCACACGGTGGGAGGAGGTGAGGGTCCAGACCTGAGGAAGCCCACGGGGACAGCATACACTTGCCACCAAACACTGCTCGGAGCCTTAGTGTCCCCGTCTTCCCCTCGGGGGGGGGGGGTCAGATTCTCTGCAAGTGAGTCCAGCTGTGGACGTCGGACCAGAATAAACACGGACGATCGAGAACCGTCAGCGCGAAGTGGACGTGATAACAGAATTAGACCAGCACAGATGGCAGATGCGAGTGGATTTGGGGACTGATAAGTGGGTCAAACACACCCGGGAGAAGTCAAAAATGGAGCTGTCGCCTTTCAGTGCTTGCCAAGAACTTGTTCCTGGTGCAACGAGGTGTCAGGGGACGCGTGCAGCCTGAACACCAGAGGAGACCCTTGCTGGACAGAAGGCAGACGCGAGCTCGTGGGAACAGCCCACTCCTTCCTTGTTCCTCTGGGAAGGCTGAGGGGGAGGCAGGAATCCCGAGACCAGCAAGCAGGCATCCATAGCCCTTCGCCCAGCCCAGAGATTTCCTTCTTGCGGGGCTGCTGCAGGTACTTTCTGGAAGTCCCTGGGGCTGGACGACAATGCGTGGTGCAGTAGGACCAGGAACGCACATGCCGCAAAGGTGCAGGCCCCCCCGTGATCCCAGCGGAGCGCCCCCATCTGCTCCCCCGGGGCCCAGCTCCCGGCCCTGTGGCAGCCAAGGCTGGAGGGCTTCCTGGCGTCGGGGATGGAGGGCCAGTGGCCTTGCGAAGTCGTGGCTCCAGCAGAGCCTCCGGCGGGGGGAAGGCCGGCCGACCTTCAAGCTTTACAAGCTCCAACCATGAGGACAGACGTCTGCCGACTTGCTGACCACCCAACTGTCATTTCAGCTCACCCTCTGCTTCTCAGTCCTCCAGGGCCTGTGTCCGAGCTCGAGGCCCAGAGCTGGCAATCCCGCAGCCAGGGACTGGGCCCCCAGGGCAGGCAGGGGAGGGAGCTGGGCCGCGGCCGGCAGGCGCGGGTGGGCCAGGCTCAGCGTTAGTAAGGACACACAGAGGGGCTGGGGCCGCCACCACGCGGGAGGGACAGAGAGCTCTGGGGCCCTGGCCCACAGGCACAGGAGGTCTGGACTCGGAGCCACAGAGCGGCGGGCATCCTGACCCTCACGCTGAGGGCCACGTCCCAGGACCGTCACGCTGAGGGCAGCGGCCACGTCCCAGGACCGCGGGGAGCCTGCAGGAGCCTGAGTTGGACACCGGAGGAGCTGCCTGCCCCACGGAGCCTGCGCGCCCGGGCCTCTCCTCTTTCGTCCTCACCTGTGTGCTCCTCACCTGTCACCTGGAAGAAGCCCCTGCCTGAGCCCAGGGGGTCTCAGCCTTGCCCAGGGCCACAGCCCCACCGTGCCTGTGCCCTGCAGGTTCTGGGCACCAAGGCCCCCATGCCCGCCCTGCAGCTGATCCCCAGCCTGGGCCTCACCTTCCCCCTCCCGGGCTCTGACGTACCAGAATTGTTCTGGGCGCAGGAGACGTGGTGTCCAAAGCGTGTGCTGGCACCCTCTGTGCCCTGCTGGGGGACGGGGGGGGGGCGCAAAGCCTTGCTGTCTCCCCATGTGGGCTCTGACAGCACGGATTAGTGGTAGGAGACAGACAAGTCCTTTCCCCAGGGGGCTCTGCTCTGCCCCATCTGGCACCTGTGGCCTGGGAGCCGTGGGGGAGGCAGCCTCATGCACTGACCTCTGGCCCCTGAGCACGGCTAGCCCAGAGCCCTGCACCGCTCCAGGGCACCCCTGACCCACCTGCTTTCTCCCGAGCAGTTGGCCGTCCGCTGGCACATCTTCCCCCCAAGGCCGCGAGCTCTGCCTCCACTCGGCACCCTCCCCTGCCTGCTTGTCCACAGCCAGCAATGCACAAACGCTCTCCTGTGTCGGAGAAAGGCCGCGCGAGTCTGCCAGCAGGTCCGAAGCCGTGCGATGCACGTGGGGACCAGAGGTGGGAGGAGCTGGAGGTCAGGTTAGCAACTCTGGTGTGACCGGTGACCACCCAGGTGACATGTGTGGGGGACACGGCAAGGCGCTCGCTGTCAGCAGGTGGTGTCCCCACCCTCCCCTCTGCCTTCAGCTCTGCACCTCAGATGTCAATCTGCTAGGAAGAGACTCAAACCAGACACCACGTTCTAAATCCAAGGTGCGGACATCCCTGGCCAGCAAGAGGCTGTGTGTCACGCTCACGTGTCCTCTGGCGAACGGTCAGCGCGCACAGAGGACACGCTGGTGGCGGCCGTGGCAGGGGCTCACGGGGGCGGGGAGGAGAGAGCTGAGCTCCCCAAGTCTAGATGAGGAGGGGAGCGTGAGGATGGGGCCGGAGACGGCTCTGTGGCCTCGCCGCACGGCAGCGGTGTGGACGACGCGCCGTGAGAGGCGAGAGGAAGGTGAAGCGGCCACGTGCTGCGGCCGGAGCCCCGCAGGGAGGGCGCCTGCAGACAGACACCCGCCGAGGCACATCCTCCTGGCATCTGCGCTCACCGTTCTCTCGGCGACGTCCACGCCGTGTCCTGGGGACAACTCGGTCAGCCCGACAGTTTAGGTTCCCTCTCGCTCACGACTGCGAGCTCCCGGCTCTGCCCTCGGGCGCTGGGGATGCCAAATGGGAGAAGAGGCGCCTCGAGGCCACCGGAGCACAGGCCGCCTGCCCGGCACCGGGGGCGCGCGCAGGTGCGAGGGACGTCCTGCCCGCGCGTCCCCACCCAGCGGCAGGAGGGAAGGGCACGGAGGTGCTCTGAGAGATGAAGGCCACCGGGTCACAGCAGACCGGACGCCACCCCCTCCCTCCCACAGAGAGCGCACGGGTCCCGTCTGCGGACGTCGCGGGGGCCCCAGGCGGCCCCTCTGCGGTAAGGACGCTGGTTGAATTGAACTGCTCGGCTGCTGAAGCCCATGCTGACGGGACACTCCACTCACGGCGCCCCCCGGGAGCCCCGTAAGGGTCGGATCTCCCGGCCCCGGGTTCTCGGAAACCGGCCATACAGGAACCAAAACATACTTTAAAAGTCAAAGTGACAGCTTGGCTTTGCAAGTAGCACGGTATTCACGTGGTCTCTCAGAGAACGATGCGGCAGGGTATAAATCATCCTGATCTTTGAAAACTGTCAAAGATTAGTTTAATACGAAAATCTAAAAAAATTCCAAAAAATATCAATTAACTCCTCTGATTATAAATGACCTTTATTAAAGCAAGCATATTCTTAGGATTCAAAACAAGTAAATGACATACGTAAGACAAACTGACGTGAGTGTTTTATTTAAGATTATTGTAATAAAAACAAACAGACATTTGAAAGATATTTGTTATTTTAGAAAACAAACAGTAAGGACTAAAAGTAACTTCCCAAACTCACCGCCAGAATTAAAATTTCGCATCACAGAAATGTTTGATAACAAATATTGGCCAACAGATTACAACACAGAAGTTGAATAAATAAATAAGCCTTTCTGATTTTTTTTTTTACCAAAAAATCATGAACTGATGAAATAACAATAGAAAATGAACATTAATTTCAGGAAAAAAAGGCACATCCAGGCAAAACCGTCAAGGCGATCCGCAAAACACGTCGTGACCGACGACGCAATGTGTTACTCTGGACGGCCCGAAACCAAGGCGGGAGGCCGGCCCGCCCGGCGGACGGGGAGCCCCCTCCACGGAGTGCTCGGTCCCCGAGGCGAAGGGCTCCCCAGGGATGGGTGGCCGCACACAGGACTCCCTTCCGAAGCCGCGCGTCCCCGTCGCTCCCGTCACAGACTCGACCGTCTCTCCGGCCGAGGCACACACCTGGTGATGGCGGCTCGCCACAGCACCGGGGCCAGCAAGAGGCTGAGTGTGGTCACGCTCAGGACGAGAAGGTACACCTGCAACAGGCAAGGCTGTTGGCGGCCACACGCAGGACTAGGAGGTGCCCCGCACACCCCACAGAGCCAGGGGCGCGTGCACACGTGGACGGGAGCAGCGGGAGCCCTGCGCCCTGATGGGGACCGGAGCCCACGGGCTCAGGCCACCAGCTAAGTGAGCACGCGGCCTCTGGGCAGGTCTCGGACGGAGCCCGGGCGCGGATGTTGTTCCTCAGCCCTCGCTTCTTCAAAACCGAGCCCCATCCCATCTCCCTGACACGCGTGGGGACGAGGGGACAAGCGTGGAGGTCTGAACACTTACAGCGCGTCCCAGGCTCCCAGAGGAGCTTCTGTACTCCCTTGGCCTAAATCAGGGTGCGGGTGTGCAGAGCCGGCTACTGGAGGCAGCTGGTGGCGGGGGGAAGGGGGGCTCACGGGCAACAGGGTGCCCACGGGAGGTAGGCTCGCTGTAAGGGGGCAGCAGGCAAACGCCTGCCCCGGCTCAAGGCCCCACCCGACAGGCTCACACAGGTGTGCACAGAAAGGGCAAAACTAAAGTCAGGTGCAGGAGGGGGCTGGGGTCCCGCAAGGTTTGAGTGAACTACTGAGTAGAAGCTGGCATCCGTGAGCCTGGACATCCACAATCCCCAATCTGAGAGTGGCCCGTCCCTCAGCTGGAACCATGGGCCTGGTGAACGGGTCCCCATGGTTCCGAGTGCGTGGGGGAAGCGTGTGCGGTCTCCTGGCTGCTCCTACACCATGACCCGACTTTCATCCACTCGTCTACGGCAGAATCCCTTCAACGTCCACCCTGCTTCCGCCAGAACAGCGGCGTCACCGGTCCTCAGATCACTCAGGGCTCACACGGAGCCTGCTCTAAAGGACGTTCCCTTACCACGGTGGATGGCAGACTGTGGCCCACTGACCCTGGGGTGGGGGCCACAGCCCACCAGCCAAGCACAAACGTCCTGCTGGCCAAATTTAAAGTGACAACCAGGGGTCATCAGACGGTATTTATCAAGTTCTAACTCACGGCCAGTTTTCCAAGGGCAGATGAACGAGACTGGAGAGGACGACAAGGCAAGTGCACCGCAGCAGGTGGGCGTGCGTCCAGCCGGCCGGCGAGAAGGCCAGGCCCAGGATGAATGGACCAGAGATGAGGGGGAAGGAGGCAAATGGGGGTGGGGGGCTCACCTTCCAGGCACCATGAGGCTCAGCGCCCTGCACACTTCAAACTGTGGTGGGGGAAGGGGGGAGCTGATCAAAGACACCCCAAGCTTTGGGATATATTGATGCGTAGGAAAAACCTCCGAGTATTTTATACATAGGCAGTTTCTCATCATTTCTATTGAAGTTTTCATTCCAACTCCCTAAAACTTGGAGACACGGTGTCTTCAGAAGCACCTCTCACAGCAACCCAAACCCTTTGACAGAGGCAAGTGTTGCAACGTATTTTGTGAAAAAAACCAAAACAAACCAGGGACTTTCGCGTAACAGCGTTCTAGGTCTGCCTTTCCAGCAGTCTCCAGGTTCGGACCCGAGTTCTCGGACGTGGTCCCGGGAAGGCCGGGGCTCTTGGCTGGGCTGACGGCCATGCAGGAGCTAGCGGGGAGCTTTCAGACTCGGTTTTTCTCTTTTCGCCAGAGATACCAAGGGGCCGGGGCAGCGGCAACAACGGCGTCAGCCCTCCACACCAGGGCAGAGGCGGTGCGCCGGCCCCACGCCAGCGGCGGGCAGGGTGCTCAGACACCAGGGTGGGGTGTGTGGGCCGGGGCTCCCCAAACACACACAGAACGTGGGTGCAGACTCACCTCCCGAGAAATGATGCCCGCTCTGCGCGCTCTGCTCCCCAGCACGAAGGAGAGCTCGCTGACCTGCGCCAGCCCCGCGGCCACGATCCACTTGACGTACTGACTGCTCTTCGGCAGGAGGAGAGACAAGACCAGAGCTGCCAGGGCAAACTGCCGGGATGTCTGCGTCACTGCCTCGGCCGAGCAGAAACCAGGCAGGAGCCCTCGCCTGACACACTGGGGACACATGCAGAAGAGCCCAAGGGACAGACAGTGGCTGACAGAGACCACGCCAAGTAACACCAAGGCTCAGGCTCACTAGCAGACAGCTGGGTTTCCCCCAAACGAAGTCAACAGCGGTAGACCCTGGGCAGCCCTCAAGGACACCGGACTTCCTAAGGACAGCGCCGTATCTCTGTCACGTGAGCAGAGTCTAGAGGCGCGCAGCCCGGAACCCGTGGGGCGAGTGCCGCAGCCGCCTGGGACGCGGGCTCCTTCACGTCAGGGGCGCCTGTCGGTTCGGTGTCCGACTCTTGATCTGGGCTCGGGTCCGGATCGTGGGGTCGTGAGATCAAGCCCCCGTGGGGCCCCATGCTGGGCAGAGTCTGCTGCGTGAGACTCTCGGCCTCTCCTTCTGCGCCTCCCACCCCAGTTCACAGAAATCGGTATCTTCAGTCAACGTCTATAATCTACAGAGCCAGACAGCCACTGGACAGGTCCCGGGACCCCGTGGCAACTGGAGAGTGTCCGGTCACGGGGGACCGGCAGCCGGGAGGGAATCCTCAGCGGCTGCTAAACGGGACGTTCGGGGGGTGCCTGGGCAGGCTTGGGCGGCCCCCGCCCCGCCCCAGGGCCCTGCCCACGGCACCTCTTCTAGCTGGCTGTTCCTGAGTTATATCCTCCTACAATAAACCACCGATTTAGTGGGCAAAAATTTTATAATAATTTGAAAACACAGCGACAGTGAGCTGCACGCTCGGGAAGAACATCTGAGGCCTGGGGCCTCCTGGGACGTCCACAAGTCACGTTCCTGGCTCCGCTTTCGTGACTCCCCATTTCAAACATACCCGATTCTGAGGCAAATGAAGGAAAACAAACCCCAAGGCCCCGGTCCTCCCCTGCCAGGTGCCCAGACTGCTGGGAGGCAGGAGGGGCTCTGGGTAAGTGGCGTTGTTGGAGCTTTGCAGACTCAGTGTCACTGCGGGTAGGAGGTTAGGCTCTGTGCCCCATAAATAAAAGATGACGGGTGCCGTGCCAGCCGCGAAGCACCCAAGAGACCCCATACCTTCACGATCACCACCGACAGCGTGAGGACCATCAGGACGGTGAGCTCGTACACCACGAAGGTGGGGAACACGTGCAGGCCTATGAGGGAAAGGACAGACACGGTCACTCTCGCGGGTGACCACCCGCCTCATCCTCCAGTCACGAGACCGTGATGCTCAGGCTTCCTTTTTCCTCGACCCAGACAAAGTCACCTGGTGAGTGTGACCCCATGGGGCCCTGCACACATGGCTCACGCTGCTGGCGGCCCGGGAGCCGGCTGGCCACCGGGACAGCAGCCCGGGTGCCCAGGGCTATCCTCCAGCAGACCTCACCCCCAGCACTTGGCAAATGGCACAGCAGGCAGCGGCCGAGTCACTTTCCTTTATGAAAACATTCCATGCAAGGCGCAGACACTTCCGGGGCCTGGCCACTCGCAGCCACTCGCCGCCCTGACAAAACCCCCGAGAACAGTTTTCCCGCCGAAGCTGTGCCTGCTGGGAGGCTCTGCGTGCCGGGGAGCCCCTCCTCACTGGGTCGCCGGCCCCACACCCCTGAGGGTGGCACCTGGAGCTCACATCGGAGCAGGAACACACGCGGCCCCTCAGCAGCCTGCGTCTACCCGTCTGACTCAGAAACACAAACCCAAGAAGACAGCCTTCTCGTCCTGGAATGCAGACACGTCCACCCTTGATGGCCCTGCTGCTCCACGGGGGCGGCTGACAGAGCACCTGCCCCACCTCCTTCCCGGCAAAGTCCCTCTTCCCAGGTCTGCCTCGGCCTCCTCCCCAACCTGCGGTGCTCCCTGAGCACCCCCCATGGCCCAGGGCACACCCGGCAGGGCAGGAGCTGATTCCGGGGTCTTCGGCTCGCTGGCACAACAGGTGCGGACCAGCTCTGGCTACACCTGTGCTCCTCCAACTCGTCACGGTGTCACCCGCAGTAGGAAGTGACCAGCGTGAGCACTCCTGTGCCCGCATCTCCGACCAGGCCCGCAGGCATGGCCCAGACTGGGGAGCGGGGCCCTGCCCACCCATCTCCTACCAGGCACCCTGATGCTTGTGTTGCTGACTTGCCTCAAGGTTCAGGGGCCTCCCTAGCCCAAGGGTAAGTATGCGCTGGGCCCAGGCACACAGGCCAGACGGCAGAGGGTCTCCACTCCGGTGGACACTGGTGGGGACACTGCTCACTCACGACCTCCGTGCCGTGAGCGGAGCGCCACGTATGCAAGGCTCGGGGACGGAGACGAAGTCCGTGCTGAGGCATGCGGCCACCAGTCTTCCTGCTTACGGCCATTCACTCATTCATCCTCTCAACAGATACCACCCATGCTCCTGGGACAGCACAAGGGGCACAGGCCCTGCCCGCCCACGCCAGGGCCGCCGCCAACAAAGCATGGACCGTGGTGGGCCTCCCGACCTGTCTGCAGACGTGAACTTCAGGACAAACAAGCAAACTCAGCACGGGAACCAGAACGCGGCAGGCGGTCTGTCCGTCCACACCAGCCCCACGGTCACCTCGAGCGCGCACTAGACCCGCCGATGTTGGGGGGGAGCCGTCCCACCCCACTGGGGCCCACACCGGCCTCCAGGCGCCTCCGAGAATGAGGAGGGGCCGTGCCCACGTCTGAATTCCTCTCTGTGTCTCAGGGAGGGGATCCGAGGATGAAATCCTCAGCAAAAAGTCTGTAACAAGAAACATGTTAAAAAAAAAAAAGGATGCCTGGGTGGCTCAGTTGGTTGGGCAACTGCCTTCAGCTCGGGTCATGATCCCGGGGTCGTGGGATCGAGCACCGCATCAGGCTCCCTGCTCCACGGGGAGTCTGCTTCTCCCTCTGACCTTCTCCTCTCTCATGCTCGCTCTCTGTCCCAACAAATAAAATCTTAAAAAAAAAAAACAAAAAAAAAACATGTCACGGGCTTCATCCTTAAGATGAGAAGTGACGGGGGACTCATCACCGTGGTTGTGCAGGGTGGTAGAGGGCCACACGGGCCTGGTCACCTCCACTCCATGCTGCCTCTAGAGCTGCCCTGACCAAGCTGCCCCAGTTCACATGCTGAGGCCACAAGCCCATGTGACTGCATCCGGAGATGGCTTCCGGGGGTACTAAGGGTGACAAGAGGTCACAGGGTGGCTGCCTGAGCCGGGCAGACTAGTGTCCTCGTAAGAGAAGGGGACGCGGGAGTCCTCTCCTGCATCCCTTCCTTTGTCTCCATGTGTCCATCTCTCCATCTCGGTGTCTGTCCCCGAGCACACTGTGTCCCAGGAAAGGACACATGGGGACCCAGTAAGCAGACAACCACCTGCAGACCAGGAAGAGGCCCCCTCAGCTCCACGGTCGGCCGGACGCTGGCCTGCGTTTGGGCAGCCAGAGCCATGGCTCAAATACTCAACAATACAACATGAATGAAGACGCCTAGGGGGCTCAGCTGGGGAAGCGCCTGCCTTTGGCTCAGGTCTCGGGGTCCCGGAATCGAGCCCCGTGTCCGAATCCCTGCTCACTGTGAAGCCTGCTTCTCCCTCTCCCCCTGCTCTTGCTCTCAGATAAAGAGTCTTTAAAACAAGGCAGCACAAAGGAATGGGTCTGGTGGGGTCTCAGTGACACGGGGCTCACAAAGTCAGGTGCCAGCTGCGCCGTGATGAGGAGCAGAGCCAGCGACACCTAGAGCAAGGACATGGGAGCGGAGTCCGCACTGCACCCCCACCACACGTGCCTGGGGCCCTCCTGCCCTCTGAGGGTCCCGCCATCTGCACTGAACCCCCTCCCCGAGCGGCTGCTGCCTCAGCATTCAGCCCCCGGGGGGGGGCCCTCATTCACTCTGGACCCCAAACTGCCCTTTGCTGGTCACACTGGTCTCACTGCTCAGAGCTTGGTCAGGGCCCTCGGTGCCCCCGTTGTGGTTCTGGGACCCCAGGGTCACTCGCCCTGCCCAGGACTGACTGTGGCCCGTGGGCCCTCCAGTCCTATGGCCCCACAGGGCCTGACGCACGGCAGGGGTCAGGGACCGGGTTCGTGTGCACGTCACTGAGGCATCGTCCCAAACAGAACACTTCTGTGCTGCTCAGAACCCTAAAGAGAAAGGCCCAGGCCGGAGTGGCGGGAGGATGCACACACTTCTCGGCTGAACGTGATGGATCAAAGCAGAAACACGCGGCGCCGTCCCGTGGCTGGGCACCCGCGATCTCTGCAGGTCAAGAACCCTAACGTGAGGAAGGGCGGAGCGTGCCTGTCGGAGCGCGTCGGCAGGTTTCTCGTCTAGCCAGCACACGCTGCCGCAGCCCCCAGCCAGGACGCGAGCCACGCGGGCGTCCTTGCAACGCGGCCCCGGGGAGTGTGGCCCAGGACCTAGTCAGGGGGAGCTGGCACCTGTCGGCCTCATGGGTCCTCGCCTGGAGAAGCAGCGGTCGGAAGGGGGAGAGCAGGATGAGGGGACCTGGGGGGCAGGAGGGACAGAGACACACAGACCCAGACACAAGGACAGAGGACAAGGGACGGGACGGGGACGGACGGGAAAGGGGGCAGCGTGAGGGGCACGTGTGGGCGAGAAGGTTCTCTCGGAACACCACGGACACCCATCCCTAGAGCAGCCGCGAAGGGTCTCCTCTCGCCCGGTGACAGGCGGTCTCCCACCCTGCACCCTGCTCTCAGGGCCGGCCGCCCACGCTCTTTGAGGTTCTGGGTCTCGCTGGGGCGGCCCTGAGCCCCTCAGCGGGTGCAGGCGTGGTACAGGAGCTTCCTGGCCGGAAGGCGGCCGCTGCGTGGGCACCCCAGGTGAAGAGACGCCCGGCAGAGGGCACTGGCAGAGCAGCGACCTCCACCGGGCAGCTGAGTTTTCTGGCATCGAAGTCAATCTTCCCTCCCAAACATCCTGTTTGGGGCTGACTTTAAGCTGCTAACCTGCTGGGCACCTGTGCCTTTCCCACGGAGTCGAAGGTGGGGTCGTCCTCCCCGAGGGCATCCGAGAACCCCCGGACCATGGCCGCTGATCAACAAGTTAACGTTCCCGAGTGCAAATGCCCCCTTTCTATTAAGATCTCTCTGCAGACCCCAACTACTCTGGGGCTGTTCTGGCTGCACAGACCCAAATACGTGAGTAGGTCGCAGAAGTCTCACAGCCACCATGTGACTGTCCCAGGGTGACAAGGCGGTTACCTATGGACGCGAAGAAGATGATAACCAGGAAGTCACGGATGGGCTCAATGGAAGCCACGACCTCCTCGGTGACCATGTGGCCTTGGGAAGAGATGAGCGCGCCGGCCAGGAAGCAGCCCAGCTCCATGGAGACGTCCAGCAGCTCCGTGACCTGGGGGAGACGGAAGGGCCACATGTCACTCATGGCCAGGGGTGGGTTCACGCCCAAAGGCAGGTGTGTCGTCACAGCAAAGGCTCATCTTGAAGTCCCCAGAGGGGCCTCTGTGGGGACGAGCGGAGACACACGCAGCAAGTGAATGTGAGTTGAATCTGCCATATAAGAAAAAAAAATTAAAATTTGAAAAAATCATTCAAATTTTTGAATGACATTTTTGAAAATTTATTTTAAGTATTTGTGACAGATTTTCTTTGTCCTGACTCAGTGACTACCCAACTACGCCAAGAAAACACGTTCACGTAAACCGTCCCGTCTCCAGCCAAGGGCATGTCGAGGGCAGTGTGACCAGCGAAGCCCGAGGGCACGGGACCCCAGACGGGGGCGCCCGCATGTGCAGCGGCCGGGTCGCCGCCCAGGTCCGGGCTCCGGGGCTCCTGGCGACGGCCGTTAAACGCAAAGCCGGGAGGCGATCCCGACACAGAACGGCCTGAAAGCAGCTGCCGTGTCTTCCTCTGCGGAAGCGAAGCCGCGCAGAGGCCAGCAGCCACCAGAGAGGGGCGGGAGGGAAACTCGCTCCGCAGCCGCGCCCGGGACGAGCCCCACCACAGAACGCACGACCCTCGCACCAAACACCGCGGAGCCCCGCTGAGAAACCCGCGCGGGAGCGGCCGCACACGTGCGCTCACGGGCCACGGCTCGCAGGCCGGCACCGGGCTCTCCCTGCACCCGCGCCCCTGCAGTGGCGGCCCACGCCGAGCGGACTCCGAGGCCTCGCGGCTGCTGGAGAGCCCCTGAGGGCCTGGGGAGCCGGGCAGCAGGCGGGGGCAAGTGGAGAGTCAGACCTGCACACTTGTGCTCACACACTCACACGCACTTATCCTTTCACACGAGCACACGTACAACCACACACTCGTACACACGTGTGCCCACTCTCATGCCCTTGTGCTCACCCGCACAAGCGCACTCACACCCACACACTCGACGCCTCTTGGCTTCTGACAAGGTGACCTGCGCCCCGGCGCGGCGTGGAGAGCCACACGCAGCACCAGACGTCGCGCACGGCCCCGTGCCCCGCGCTCTCCCGGCCCCGCGACGGCCGCGGCTCTCAGGCAAGCCGCAGAGCAGGTCGTCCTGCAGGAGACCCGGGGAAGACACAACCTGCGCGGGGCCGCGGAGCGCCATCCGTCCCCAGCCTGGAACTTGGAGCATAGGAAAATCAAGAACTTCCGTTTATTAAAAACGCTATGAAGAGAGCGGAAAGGACAGTCACAGATGAGAAGATACTAAGCAAACATGTGGGACACGGAATTTCGGCCATAAAGGGAGCGGAGTGCAGAAACCCAGGGCGCCCCCTCGGAGCAGGGACGTACGGGCGAGTCCGCGCGCACAGAGAGCAGGAGCGCAGTCACTGTGCCACGGGGGGACGGGCGAGCCTGGGGGAGTGGGGGTTTTGGGGAGCAATGACGGAAATGTTCAGACAGCGCTGACCGTTGCACGGTGCTGTGAACATGCTGAAAACCACAGACTTGTACGCTTCCGTTAAAAGGGCTAAAATGGCTGATTTTGTTATACATATTTTTAGTAAAAAGAAGCAAAGACAAGAAATTTCCCAGAATATGTTAAAAATTCCTGCAAATGAGTAAGAGAAACAGCCAATGCAACAGGAAGCGACCCGAGGCTTCTGACGGCCGGCCCCAAGGAGAGCGTCCACGCGGCTCAGGAGGGACGTGGAGTCAAAGCCTTGAGGAAACACCGCATGGGTGATGGGGAGGGCGCGGAGACCCTGACGGCTCCGTGGCGCGGGGGTCGACACAGCGCGTCCCTGGCTGCCTGGCACCCACCTCAGCACCAGCAAGCTGACGCCCACGTGCCCAGCCGGGAGCACGCCAAGGGGGGCCGTGAACGGGAACCAAGCCTAAGAGCCAACGACAGAGGACGGGCTGTGTCACACTATGTCAGCGCAACGAGGGTGCCTGAGCTGTAAGACCGTCTCGGGAGCAAGCCGGCCGGCACCTGACGCGCGTGGGGACCCGAGCAGCTTCTCAGGAGGAAACCAGCTGAACCTCTGCAGCCGCTGGGACGACAGACGGAAGTCATCCGGGCAACTCGGCTTTGCCGAATGTCATTGTCAAGAGAAATTCTCCAGAATGGACAAAGCAATGTAAGAAAGATGAAAAACGTCACACACGTGAGCAGCTTTGAGCAGAAGCCAATCAGACTTCTGCCAAGATTATAAAATACTAGTCGATGATTAAATCATACACAAGGAAACAGTTTTTGTTAAAATCCTTTGAATTAAAATTAACCTTTTAGTTTCGAGGGAAGTGTTGATTCACCCGCAGTGTGGGAAACCATCCAAGGGGGTCGCACACACCCCTTGCTCGGCCCCCCAGTGGTGGCGTCTTCCTAATCAGGGCACGAGATCACAGCCAGGCTACGGACGCAACACGGTGCTGACATGCACAAGGGTCCGTGACGAGGGTCCTTCCCCCACCCTCTCCTCACCGCCTGGCAACCGGCAAGCTCCCCTCCATTCTGAAGTTCTACCATCGTCATCGTCACGTGAATGGAATTACACAGTGTGTGACCTCAGGACTGGCTCCTCCTGCTCGGGACAGTTCCCGGACACTCACACGCCAGCTGTTTCAGACCTGGGCGGTCCTCTTGGTGCAGACGGACCACAGCTGGTGGAACCGGGCACCTGCTGAAGGACTGGGGGCTCTGGCTGCTGTGAGACAGCCGCTGCGCACATTCCAAGCTCAGCTTCTGGTGAACCCGGTGAGGGGAGCAGCTGCGGGGCTGCAGGCGACGCCAGCGCCGTGGACTGTTTGCGGGGCTCTAACCGCCTCTCCCCCGTTCTCTCGTTAGGAGTATGTCCTTTAAATAAGAAGGCTGCTTCTAAAATGAACCTATTTTCTTTTTCAAATTTTCACATTATGGCAAAAGAAGTTACACTGCTGACCAGCTTTGTCATCACCGGATAGGACCAAAAACTGTTCTAAACAGTTAATCCGATTTCGGACACAGAGCTGTCCGAAAGTCTGGGACAGTGTAGCGCGGGTGATGCCGGCAGTCCACGCGGCTCTCGCAGCCAGGCAGACCTCCTGCAGTCCCACACCCGAGGAGCCCTTTCCGCCAAGTGCCTAATGAATGGGGGCACCTGGGACGCTCAGTCTGCTGTTCAGGTCAAGATCTCAGGGTCCCGGGATCGAGTCCCACGTCAGGCTCCCTGCTCAGCGGGGAGCCTGCTTCTCCCTCTGCTCCTCCCCGACTCATTCGCTCTCAAAAATAAAATCCTGAAAAGTACGGGAACAAACAGGTTTAGCTTGTTGTATTAATACTAAGGGGGAGAGTAATGACTGTGCATAAAATAAAAATACAACCATGTGTTTCAAATATTTCAACTACATTAAATTAAAAAGATAAAGAACTGATCATAAGCTTTCAAGTCAGTATGTAAGTAACAGGTATTTTGAGAATTACCATTAACATTAAAAAGATGAAAGCAGAGATTCCTAAGATAAGGATTTCTTTGTTCCCTTTGCCTTCCACATGCAGTTTCCGATAATATGGTCCAATGAGGTAAGTCTTTACAACAAGACACAGAAGAAAGGCGGCAGCCAGCGAGAAGAGGCTCTGACCGACCAAAGCCAGGATCCGCAGAGTCTCCATGACAACGCTAGGAGAGAAGAAAGGGGTGTTATTTCACCTCCAGAACACCCTTCCCTAACACCCAATAAAATGGGCTTCCACTCGTTTTTCTCTGACGTCACAAAATAAATTTCCCAAATCATTTTTATTTCCAAATACTAAAAACCTATCAATCACATTAATTCTAAACAACTTGGTTCAAACTGATTCTTTGACTCAAATATGCAAGCTCAACTGTTTTGCCATCAACTTTGAAGCAAATACGTGTTATGGGGCATGAGGACTCCTGACCGCAGCTCACACGGCTCAGTGACTGGGACAGAACTCCTCACCCGGAACTAACCCCCACTCGAAATTCCTCCCGAGGCGACCGTCACCCTGCAGGCTCAGCACTCGCGGTCCAGCCACACGACCCCAGAGACCTGCCACCGAACAGCCCCTCGTGGCCAAGCCAGAACCCCGAATTTCCTGTGGGTCACTTCATCTCAGAGAACAGGATTTGGGGCTGAGCTCCTATTAGAATACGCTATTTACTTCTCGGAAAGTATTCTAGATCTCAGTCAAAAAACTCACAGGGGAAAGGCACTACTGCGTGTTTATTTTTACAAGGAGTACGCGTGTTTTTCACTTAATTAAATTTATTTTTGAAAACTTAGTTCATATTTACGAAACGATTTAGTCTAAAATTCTGGTTTAAAAGTTCTCAGTGGGAGAACACTGATCTGATTACTAGGTGAGAATTCATCGCTGTAGTCAAAGCTTAAACTAGCAGCAATGGGCACGAACGTCAAGTCGCGCACGACAGATCACGTGGGGGAAGGAGACCCAGCAGGGCTCGAGCGCCCTCCCGGTGGAAGGCTCCTCACGGGTTCCCCACGAGGGAGGCCAGCGTATGGACGCGGGGGCCGAGTCCCGGCAGGCCTGCACGTAATACACATTTTGTTTTCAAGTGACTTGGGAGCACGTACCACAGACCATATCTGAGTCCACAAGATAAACACCTCAACAAACTTAGGAGAGTTAAAATCATACAAAGACTGTTTGTTCCGTGACCACAGTGGAATCAAACTAGAAATCAGTAAGACAAAGAGAACAGGAAAATCTCCATGAACACATGGAAATTACGCATCAGACTTCTAAGTAATCCACAGGTAGAAGAGGAAGCATCAAAGGAAATGTTTTACAATAACTGAGCTGAATGAAGATAAAAATGCAATATATGACAATAAAAGAAACGCAGCTAAGACAGAGCTGCAAGGAAAATTTGTAGCACTCAGTATAGTAGAAAAGAAAAAAGGCTTCAAATCAATAACCTATGTTCACAACACAAGAACCTAGAAAAATATAAGAGCAAAATAAACCCAAAGTGAAGGAAAAAAAAAAGAAGGAAAGGAAAAAAAATATGTAAAAAAAGGAGGGGGGTGGAAACCAACGAAATTAAAAACAGAAAAACAAAGAGGGAAAACCAGTGAAACAACGGTGGTGATCTGAAGAGACTAATAAAACTGCCAAAGCTCTAGAAAGACTGACCAAGAAAAAGAGAAGATGGGGAGCAAAAGGGATCCGACAGACACCAAACGGATGATAAAGGAACCGACCCACAGTTCTACACAAACAAACCGACGAACGAGGCGGCACGGACCACCTCTCGCGGAAATCCAGCTGTGGCAACCCATGACCTGAACGGGACCGCTAGGCCGACTGAATCTGTAACCGAAGGAAAACGCCCGCAAAGAAATCTCAAGACAGGCTCCAGCGGAGGATTCTACCAGATACCAAGGAGGAAGCAGCCGCAGCTTTGGACCACGTTTTCGGGAAAACAGGGACAAGGAGCACGTCCCGACGGTCTCAGGGGGCTGGTACTCCGCGACCACCAAACCAGGAAGGGTCGCACACCAGTGTCGCTCACGAGCGCAGGCGACAGGATCGCACCGGGAGGTCCCAGGGCACAGGCGCACGTGGGACTCGCCCTCGCTGCTCACGGCCGGTCTCGCGGCCGACCCAGCTGCCCGGGACCGCGCCGAGACGCGCGGGGCGGCACCGGCCGGAAGGGAGCGCCAACAGCGGACACCGTCCGCAAACCTGGAAGGGAGCCTCCCTAGCCCCGCGAACACCTACCGAAGCCCCGGGTGCGCGTGCCCGTCCCGCGAAGGAGCAGCGGAGGCCCCCCCGCCACGAGGAGCGCAGGAACGCGCGCTCTCGCGCTGCTTAACGGGGCCCGGCGCCGCGGCCTGGCGCCGCGCCAGGCGAGGCGGCCCCGGGTGAGAGGAGCCAGAAGGGACCGGGGTCAGCACAAGGGGCTCCGCGCACCGTCCGAGCGATTCCCCTCCCGGCGGGCGTTCCCGCAACGGGCTGTGCGCGCCGCAGAGCCTGCGGCTTTCGGCGTCAACGTATTCTTCCGCTTTCCCTTCCGACTTCTCTGTCCACGTGAACCGAAGCAAGGGCAGCTCGGGTTCCGGGACGACGTTCTGGCCGGAGGGGAGGAAGGACCCGGCGAAACGGCACCAGCGGAGACACGAACGACGAGAGCCCACGATGGCGCGCGCGCGCACACGCGCACGCACGCGCACGCACACACGCACGCGCGCGCACGCAGTCCCACGCACACGTCCTTCGCGCGGGCGGCCCCCACTCCCCGCTCCCGCACGGCTGTAAGCGCTCTTCTCTCTCAGCCCGTCTGCTCCCAACTACTGTCAGGGAGTGACCCCCGCCCGTCCTCGACCACCACACGGAGCACCGGCGCGGCCCGGTAGCTTGCCGGGGCGACAGACGCAGGGCCGGGCAGCGGGCAGCACAGCGGGGACGGCGCGCACCTGGAGTGGGAGCCGGCTCCGGCCTGGATGAGGGTGGGCATGCCGGCGATGAGCAGCCCCAGCTGCACGTCCTGCACCACGAGCATCCCGAGCAGCACCGCGCCGTAGTCGACGTCACCTGCCGGACGGAAAGCCCACCGGTAGCACAGGGTTAGAGAGAGAAAGTGTCCCGGGCTGAAACACAAGCATCGTGCAAATCTCCAAAATAATTCCCACACTTCCGACGCCTTCACAGAACGCATGCAGACGTGAAAATCTCTTGGAGAGCAAACACGGAAACATCTTAAAAACTTTTCGTAAAGAAAACCTCCACTTTATAGGAACTATCTTTTACTTATATGATTACAGGGAAAAACGCCATCGTACAAAGAAGGCGTGGACACAAGAAGGTGACGGCCCGGATGGCCAATTTCACTGCGTCCCCAGAGCAGGGGAAGCAGCTCACGGCCAGCCTTTACTGCTCCCCGAAGCGATGCAGGGGACCCGGCCTGCCCCCTCCTGCTCGCACGTCCAGCCCGCTCTCGGCACCACTGGCCACCTGTCCCTGAGACAAAGGCAGCTCTGCTAAGAACACTGGGGCACCAGGTGGACAAACAGAAAGGCCACAGCCAGGGCCTGAAGGGACTACGTCGCTCCTCTGCAAAGACGATGGGACACGGGTACCATTTTCCTACCTAATGTGTCACATGGGCCCCCGACATCTCCATAGTCAACCAGCAGTTCTGGCTTTGGGCCCAACTTTTTGTTTCCTTTTTTTTAAAAGATTTTATTTGTTTGAGAAAACAAGGGAGCAAGAAAGCACAAGTGGGGGGGGCGGCAGGGGCAGAGAGAGAAGCAGGCTCCCTGCTGGACAGGAAGCCTGACGTGGGGCTCGATCCTAGGACCCCAGGACCAAAACCAGAGCCAAAGGAAGATGTGTAACTGGCTGAGCCACCCAGGCCGGGCAGCCCTGGACCAATCTTTTAAAATGTGTTTCTAAGAACTCAACTGTCATGTTCTCCACCCCCATCCTCATAAAATAAGCTGTTCTTTTTCTTAAAAAAAGAAAAAAACCTACTCCTACGAACAGATACTTAAAGGCCACTCTGATAACCTTACGGAAAGAAGGAACAGACCAAATAAAATAAAAATCCCTTAACACCAGCAAAAGACACAGCTGATCCTTCCAGGAGGCTGCGTCTATTTCCCATGCAAAGTTAAATTTCTGGAGAATAGAGAATCTCTTCTTAGGGTTTTACAGCATTCTGAATGTGTAACCCCCCTGCTTGTTGCTGTGTCCCTGAGGGTCGCACATCTCAGTAGCAAGAACCCTTCCCTCACAACAAATATGGGAGGAGTGCGACACCTTCAACAAACACCTAGGTGGGTTCACGAGCCCTGACTCTCTCCTGACCTTGGGGAATCTGCTAGGTCCTGTGCTCGCAATGACAGGGCCGTCGTCCTCCCCAAGTCCTCACACGAGATAAGGGAGCTCAGCCCTGTGCCCGTGCCGCTGCTGCTTCTTGATTTTGAGGAAATACAAAACCTCTAGTCACACCATACTTTTTAGAAATCGTCTTTGATGACAAACCGCCAGCACTTTCTAGATGGTTTTTAAGTTCTGTTCTTTGCCTCTCACTGGTTCATAGTCCAAGGTCTTCATTCAGTGGGCACGAACACCACCAGGAGGCAGGCAACACGGGACAGGGCGCAGGCCCCCGCAAGCCTGTACTCAGGACGCCCCTGCAGAGAAGGCCGGACGGGAGGGGACGCACGCCCACTGCAGTGACTCGTGGGGAAGGCAAGCGGTGTGGTCACGAGACGGACGGGATTACCCCGACTGAACTACTAAAAATTAGAGATGCCACTTTGAGTATTTCTTCATCTGTCTGCATTTTGCATTAAGTTTAATTTCTGTTTATCGCTACTATAGCATTTATTTTCTCTCCTGTTTCTATCTCTTTCATTAAATGCTTTAAGTGTAAGGAAAACCAAGAACATGAGGAATACCCACAGACCCGTTACTGCGCGTTGCTACACCGAAAACGTGTGAGACACTGGTTCAGATGTTTGAGAAGTAAGGTCCTGGAGACATTGCGGCGACTCCCAGCAAGCCCCCGTGGGCAGCTGGGCCCCTGCTGCCACACCCCCAATCAGCGCCTTAGTTCTCACGCGGATTGTTTCCTCGAGGGTTTTAACACGTAGGTAGCTGGGAACACCACTCGGTTGACTTTGCGATTACAAACTCTATGTGATAGAGTCAAAGCTTCGGCAACTTGGTTTTTGTTTCTGCTCTCCGTTATGTCCGAAAATTACCCACTGCTGATGCGTAAAGATTTTCTTAAAAACCGCTAGAGAGGGGGCGCCTGGGTGGCTCAGTGGGTTAAGCCTCTGCCTTCAGCTCAGGTCATGATCCCAGGGTCCTGGGATGGAGCCCCACACCAGGCTCTCTGCTCGAGGGGAGGCCTGCTTCCTCCTCTCTCTCTGCCTGCTTGTGATCTCTGTCAAATAAATAAAGTCTTTAAAAATTAAATAAATAAAAATAAAACTGCTAGAGAGGGGTGCCTGGTGGCTCAGTCGTTAACTGCCTGGCTTCATGTTGGGTCAGGATCCTGGGTTCCTGGGATCGAGCCCTGCGTCGGACTCCCTGCTCAGCGGGAAGCCTGCTTCTCCCTCTCCTGCTCCCCCTGCTTGTGCTCCCTCTCTCGCTATCTCTCTCTCTCTCTCTTTCAAATAAATAAAATCTTTAAAAAAATGAAAAATAAAAAAGTAAAACTGCTAGAGAATACAGCAATTTGCCCATTCCCCAGTCGATGGGCACTGGGGTTTCCAGTGTTCCCACTCCTGCAAGCACGCTGTGCTGGACACTCCAGCACTTTCGGGAGCACCCCCTCCCCTTGCTCTGTGCTCACGAGGAGATTCCCCTTTCATCGCCACTCCCGGCCTCCCCCCGGCCTTGTGCCCTACCCTGTCCATACTACTCCCACAGACGAGTGTGGTCCACCTGGGCAAGGGTACAGCGAGGTCACAGTGTAGGGGTCTCTTGCGGGCTGGTGTTTCCCAGGGAGGCCTCTGAGTCCATGTAGCATGGGGCTGGTAGCAAGTCTCATTCTGGGGAAGGGGACCAAAAGTCACCATTGCCACATCTTCTGTGTCACCTTTCATCATGATCAAGCTGCTACCATGACCTCTGGCTGCCTGACCCTTCATGAGTGTGGAAGGCTGGAGCTACCTACTGACTCCTTGGGGGTCTGGGCCCCACTATCCAATGGACGAGCCCGAACCCTTAAGAAGTGGAAAAGGAGAATCTGGGCAACACCACACCCACACGTGAAGATACGGGGCGTCACCCTTGGGCACGCACCTCCTTCTGCTCTCAGGGTGCATCTCTGAGGACACAGCTTTGCACAATTTCAAACTTTCCGTAAATTACATCAGACGAGACGTCTTCTGTATTTTGTATTTCTTCCTTGACAGCATAACGATTAATTCATTTTTACATCTGCAGTACTCCAGTATATACGAACACACCGTAATCTAACTACCCGTTGTGTTACTAAACACTCAGATTACTTAAATTTTTACTATCAAGAATCATTGTTTTGGGGGCGCCTGGGGGGTTCAGTTGGTTAAGTGCTTGCCAATGGCTCTGGTGATGATCTGGAGTCCTGGGATTGAGTCCCACGTCCTGGTGGGGCTCCCCGCTTAGCAGGCAGTCTGTTTCTCCCTCTGTCTCTCCCTCTGCTCTCTCTCACTTTTAATTAAATCTCAAAAAAAAATTGTTTTGAATATTCTTTCACATTTGAAGAGCTTTCTAGGACGTGTCTCTAGAAACGGAAACTTCTGTTTGTGGAAGTGTTCCCTTAAGCCCTGACCCAGCTCACACTCTGACAGTGCAAGGGCCCACACTCCTGCCAACACAGGACACACGGTCGGGGCTCCAGGCTGGCACATGCGCGGGCTGGCCCACACCTGTGTTCCCCAACCACCACTGAGTCCTTCTTCACCCCTATCCATGACGCACATCTTCTCCTCCCTGAGCTTGCCACCAGGATATCGGCCCATTCTCATTTGGGTGCCTTCTGTTCGGGTTACTGTTGAAGTTCCTGATGCGTACGAAGCATTACTTCTTTGCACCCCTTACATACGTAGCAACTGTCTGCTCTTAGCCCGCAGCTTCTAAAGAACGCCTTTTTAGCAGAAGTTTTGCAAGGTTCCATGTGTTCAGATTTGTCGACATTCTTTCTTCTGGATTCTGCATCTCGAGTTCAGCAATCCTTTCCACCCTGAGGTCACAGGGTAGCGGCTCTGAAGTTCTGCCCTGCACATTGAGGGGTTAAACCCACATCGAGCTGCTCTGGTGCACGGCTCAAGCGAGGACTCTGATTCTCTTCGTCCTTAAGCACAACTAATTCCCACCCACCCAGCCACCCACACGCTCCCCGCGCATGTGTGCGCCTGGCTGCCCATCCCCCTCCTGCCCCATCTGGCCTGGACACAGGGTGCTGCCCGAGTGCAGGGACAGGACCTCAGGGCTTGTCATCTGCTGCCCAAGCCCCACACTTCCAATTATTATTGGCTATTCTCGGCCTTTGCTCTTAACAAATAAACTGTAGGCTCAGCTCACCGAGTTTCAAGAAAAAACCTGTCAGATCTTTACTGAAGTAGACGGGAGCTTGTAAACTTGGGAGTCACGATGTCTTTACGTATTAAGTCTTCTCGTCATGAGCACAGGCTCTCTCCTCAGTAACATTTGGTACTTTTGTCCTCAAAGGTCACACACACATCTTTTCAGAGATTTACTCCCAAATTATTTTGTGTGGCCATTATAAATCAAAGCTTTTCTTCCCCCAAATGACATTTTCTACCGGCTCTGCAGGTACTGTGTGTTATCCTGTGAGCTTCATTACACACGTCCACAAAGCCCAAGTCTGTCAGTATGTCCACCCACCTCCCAAACCTGCAACCCTGGCAGCACCCCCGTTCCCACAGCTCGAGCTCCAGGCAGGCCTTCTACAACGTGAGAGAGCCTCCTCCTGACAGCCCCTACGTGAAACACAGGAGGCACGTTCTGGAGGAGGCGAACGGAATCTGTGAGCCTGGAAACACGCGTGGCTGTGCTCCTCTGCCTTCCCTGCCCAGCGCTCAGTGCGGGGAGAGACGGGCCGCCACGCCCCGGGGCCTGTGCGTGTCTGACGACGACTTCCCTTCCACCGGCTCCTTGGTGACAGCTCGGATGGGCACGACCACCGTGCGTGGTGGAGGTGTGTGGGTCACCTGTGTTCTTGGGCAGGTGTCAAGCCCTCCCCCTTGGTCCCTGGAGCCCTGCTGTTGTACTGGAATGTGCCGAGAGTACATTTATCCTCCTGTTTCCTGCTCGGTTCTGGAGTGCTACGTTCAAGCTAAAGGCTCACACGGTTCTTCAAGTCTGAATGCTAATGGCGGTTTCCTCCGCTCTGTTCTTCCAGGACCACTACCGGATCCGTCCTGAGCCTCTTAGCGCTTCTCCCCGCCTCATCTCGTGGCTTTCTTTTCTATGTCTTCTGTCTACACTGTGTCCTATCTTTGTGCGAACTGAATAGGTGTGATTCCTTCACTTACGTCTGCTCCAGCATGCTCAGCTTACAGGGTTAGGAGACCTGTCCGCATCCTGACACCGGGTGTCACGGGTCTCTCCTAGCTGGCGACGGCCTCACACACACCGGCACCCAGCGTGTGGGCCCTGATGCAAGTTGTTTTCATCCTCCTACTTCACCGTGACGGCCCCCTTCACCTCTGTCACGTGGGTCTTATGAGGAGTGGTCCTAATCACAGGGCTATGGGGACACTGGGGCCTCCACAGACGAGACCACCAACTAGTCCAGTTCCAAGCCAGGAGGCTGTATCCATGACCCGCTGGCTCACGAAGCAGCAGAAGACACGAGACTATGTGTGATGTTTCCCAGCCTCTGGTGCAAAACTCCCGGTGTCAGGCAGCGGGGTGCTGTGTGTGGCCGCAGATGACACCAGGAGCCCGTAGCCCCCAACCAATTCTCTGTACAATGAGGCGGGTCTTACCAGAGAAGCCAGCCCCACGGCTCTGGTTTTCCCTTTTCTTATTTCCCTCATTGCTGTGTTGGTGCAGGTAAATTTCAGTGTAAAGCTACTAGCACATTTAAACTGTTTTTTTACTTTTACAAAACAAAAACAGCGAACATCAGCATAACAAGTTCACGTGATGTAAAAAATGGCGGTGCGGTTGGAGCCGGGCTGTGCCACCGTGAGACAAGCTGGAACGTTCATCCCTCAGCTTCTGGGCCGGTCTGGCCTCACCACGTCCAGTAACCATCAGAGGCCAGTGTCTCACGCATAGAGCCAAAGCTGGTGCCTTAGGCCCCCGAGGCCCAGCAGGGAGGAGCACGAGGAATGATGTCTGAGAGCCGCTGTTTCAGGCCGCAGGTCCCAGACACACGTGACGACCCCACGCGAGCACAGCGCTGACCCCTCGTGGTTTCAGCTCAGGTGCAGCACGCTCATCTCCTAGGCCACCAATTTTCATTTACCAACATGGATCTGTTTCTCTTGAACGTGGTCCTCAAACTATCCTAAATGGACAAGCACGGAAATGCCGCTTTCCTAGTCCAGTGGAGACTGGAAAAGCTGAACACCGTGACTGGCCGCAGAGCCCCACGATGGGGCAGAGCTGTGACTCATCTAACAGCCTTCGGAGGGAATCCGAGTCAATGACCACCTGGTACCCCAACGCATACTTACAACCCGGCCCCACCTACCTTCTTTCTCGCCCCGGCCGCTGCCCACGAGGAATCTGGACACCAGCGGTGTGCTGGACAAGGACAAGCAAGTGGAGATGAAGATGCTCTGGGTGGGTCTGATCTGCAGCAGGTGTCCCCATAACAGGCCGAACGCAATCATCAGCAGCGTCATGTAACACGGTCCCTGGAAGGCTATCTTCCACACCTGGAAGAGAACACATCCGTTTACACATGTTTAGTGACGATGCGCAGAGCACGCACGCGCTGCCCGGACACGGGCCTCGGTCTTCCAGGGAGGAGCTCTGCCCTAAACACCTCATCAGCCCAATACCCAAAGTCACGATCTGAACACAATAAAAACAGCGGCCGCTCCTGTTGGCTTCCCGAGTGCTCAGTGCTGTCACAGGGACGAAACACACGCCTCTCTCTGTGTGATACGTGTCCTTGCACACATCACCTAACCCTCTCGGCGCGTCGCCACAGTGGACAGCACCACCTCCCCCTCCCTGGATGGAAACACGAGTCCCATGGCAGCCAGCTCGGCTCGGTACCCCAGTACTGACGAGTACCTCGGTGTTCTCCTAGCACTGTGTTAGACATGATGGAAACTGTCAGGTTTGAGTCAAACCCTCTCGGGTTTTCAGCTGCGTGGAGGAGACACAGTAATGAAGGCAATCTGACACTGACACCAACAGGAACGGTAAATACTGACAAAAGACATCATCCTGAAACTCATCCTATCCTACTGGAAAGCACTGGCTCATTTTTTCTAGCCCCACACCCTCTCAAGCACTCCTGCACCCAGGCCCTCGGGCAAGGACATGAGGGGGCCCGGAAGAGGAGCAGAGGGGCTCAGCACAGAGGCTCTGAAGCCAATGCCCGAGACCCCACGGGCTGGCCAGCCTTGTCTGTGTGAACACACTGTTTCCCTTTTGGGGATCTGAAGGATGTGGCCTTGTCCTCCGCCGCTCTGCTTCTTGACAAGAAGCCGCACTTCCCTCAAAACCACAGCACCATCTCTGGGAATCAGCGCAGCCGGGAGGCTCTTCCTGAGGCCACAGCTCTTCCCACGGCCGTAACCGGCAGCCTGCTTGTCCGCCACAGATTCCAACTTCCCGAACGAACTGTAAGAGCCTCCTGGCACTGTCGAGCCCAAGTCAAATGGCGGGAGACTGACGGAGGCAAAAGAACTGGGATTCAGCCCTAAGCACAGAGCCGATCTGCTCTCTGCATGAGGTTCTGGCCAGCCCAGAGAATGCTTAGCCCCTGAGGCTGCCTCTCCAAGGTCCGGATGCCACACTCCCTACTTCCTGCCCCTGGCAGTGGTGATCGCTGTCTTGGCTAATGGTCTCCCAACAGCTCTCCCTCTTCCTGTCACAGCCAGGAGCGGTGGGAAGGCCCGGGCGCACCTGCAGAGCTAGCCACAGTGCCTGGGGAGGCTGGCATGCTGGATTTTAAGATTTCCAAGTTGTTGTTTTTTTAAAATATTTTACTTATTTGAGAGAGACGGAGCTAGTGAGAGACAGCATGAGTGGGAAGGAGGAGAAGCAGACTCCCCGCCGAGCAGGGGACCCAACGCGGGACTCAATCTCATGACCCTGGGATCATGCCCTAAGCCGAAGGCAGCCGCTTCACCGACAGAGCCGCCCAGGCGCCCCAGCGCTCCCAGTTTCAGGCAGCCCCTCCTGTAAGGGGCGGGGGTATTCCTGCCCGCAGTGGAGCCCGGAGCTCAGGCTTGACTCTGTCCTGGCCAGCTGGCTGGCTGTGCACCTTGGGGAGGGAATCGTCTCTCTACCCTGCATCCTCCGTCTGCAGACGAAGGCTGGGCTGATGATTTCTGAGGTCGCCACCACACTTTGGTCCGGAGGATGGGTATCTGTCTGCCCAAGAAGCACAGTGAGCAAGGGACTGTGGGAAATGTGGGCAGTGCCCATAGAGGACTCCTGCTCTACAGAGAGCATCTGGACCACCCTGCACTCCCGGAAACACAGGCCCTCAGGCCACACATATCAGAGCTGGCTGCTCAGCAGGGTCCCCAGGCAACTCCCCGTGTCAGAGTCAGGGCAGCGTACACCCCGCACATCTGCACATACACATACCAGACACACACCCCCTCGAGCTCCGTTTTCATGTCTCTGTCCACAACCCCACACATGCTTCTGAAATCCCAAGACCGGAGGCCCACAAGGCAGGGCCACACAGCTGTGTACACGGCCTCACAGTCCGCAGCCACCAGCGTCTGGAACAAGGGTCTACTGAGGGGACAGATACGGAGAAAAAAGGGAGAAGACGCGGCTCGCACACAGAGACCGAATGGCCGACGTGGGAGACAGATGTGGGGGCCAGGACACGGCCAGGCAGGGACGCAGACACGCGACAGACCGTGCGGTCAGGAGACAACGACGGCAACTTTGCTCGGCACCAATCACGAAGAAGCTCCCAGGACTCAGTGCTTGCAAAGCTTCTAATCAGACTTTCAGGTGGTTTCACAGGAGACCTAAGGGGGCCTTCCAGCAAGTCCTTCAAAAACCTACTGAACGATTTCGCACCCTGACAGAGCACATGGGTGACCTGAGACCGTGCTGGCTACTTCAGGCTGCCCTGGAGCTACGCCCCGGACTTCCTCTGCAGAACAGGAAAGGCAAACAAACGTGTCACTTGACGGTGTCCTTTACTAGGCAGAGGGAAACCCGCAAGCCCGTTGCAGGCGGCCGCCACGCCAGGCTCCGTGTGAGAGGAGCCCTGGCTCCCCCCAGACAAGGTCACTACACAGGGGCCGGGCCGTCCACGCGCCCTCCCACTTCTCACACCACGTCCCACGACGACCAGACGCTCCCACATCTTCCTCCCGAGCCCCCCCCGGGGCGCCCGGCCCAGTGCGATGGTAAACGCGGCGCGCTGCTGGCCAGCCATGGCGCCAAGGGCGTGCGGCTTCGGGCTGCGTCCCCCCAAGTCCGCGTGCCGCCGCCAATCGCTAACCGCAGACGCTACCGTGGGGAAAACCAGGAAGGTTGAAGGAGGAGAGCCCGGACACACGAATCATCAAACCCCTGACTGCGCAGGACACTGAGGTCCATGGCGCGCCGGTCCTGCGCGGAGACGGCCAGGCTCCGCCCCTCTGTCCCAACCCCGCCCCCAGCCGGGCTCCGCCCCTCTGTCCCAACCCCGCCCCCAGCCAGGCTCCGCCCCTCTGTCCCAACCCCGCCCCCAGCCGGGCTCCGCCCCTCTGTCCCAACCCCGCCCCCAGCCGGGCTCCGCCCCTCTGTCCCAAACCGCGGGAATCACGCTATTCGCCACCGCCGCTCTCAGCCGCACACACCCGAGCCGCAGAAGCCCACGCGAGCGCCGAGCGAGGACGGCCGCGAGGAGACCTTCCTGCCCACGGAACCCAGCAGACCCGGCCGGTCCCCGCCGGGCCACGGCCACACAACGCGCCCGTCAGCGCAGCGGAGAGCGCGCGCCCGTCCTGGCAGCTCCGCATCTGGTACGCCCGGCGCGCAGGCTAAGCCGGGGGCCCCCGGAGCCCAGACCCCCGGAGAACGCGCGGACGTGACCCGCGGCAGGCCGTGAGGGCGCGTCTCGAGAAGCACACTGGAGGAAGCGACCGGAGGACGGACCGGCGGAGCCTCCCCAGGGAAAAGCAAGACGGCAGAGAAACGACAGGTCCGAGAGGGACAGGGTGAAGCAAGGCGGCCGCGCTAATGCACGTTGCTGTTACCAACAACGCTCAACCCGTCTCCCGCGACACACGGAAGCGTGGCCACAGCACGGCGGCCGCTCGTCTGTCACAGAACCGCCAGCGCGGAGCCTGACACCTCCGTGGGTTCACGCTTCCAAACACTCGTGCTTGATTCTTTCGCTTGGACGGAGAGGCAGCATCTGCACCCGCAGCTGAAGGCTCGTCAGTCACCCTGCTGGGCCGGCCCGCCCGGGGTCCTCAGGCACCACAGTGGCCTGCCGCCCCTCCGCCGCCCCTCCGCCGGCGCCCCCGCCCCCCTCCCGCCGCCCCTCCGCCCCCCTCCCGCCAGCTCCGCAGCGGGCTGCTGTCCTCCTCTGCGAGGGAGGAGCTCCTCATTAGCTCCCTTCCCCTCTCCACCCGGGCGGCCCCCAGAGCTCAGGGCCAGCCGCTTCCCGGTTTTCACCGCTTCCACACACGCCCGGTCCCGGCGGCCACCGGCCTTGCAGGTACTGGCACTTTACAGGGACAGAAGCACAGAATCGGTTTGCCACTCGTTTAGGAATGAAAGACCTTTTTCTAGGGTAACACACTGAACATCTGACGTTGTGGCAGTTCAGCCTCGAGCAGTGTCTGACCTTTTCGGAGGGACCCCATCATGTAATCGCAAACACGTCACTTCTCAGACTGCTCATGAAATCAGCCCCACGGAAGCTAACTTTTATGCATTTAATTTTCACCTCTTCTAGCATTTTTTATCTTTCCGAATAGTACCAAACTAAAACCTACTCTAAAATGTTTAGTTTCAGGGGCTCCCAGGTGAATCAGTTGGTCGAGCCTCTGCCTTCGGCTCGGGTCAGGATCCCAGGGTCCTAGGATCGAGCCCCCCGTCGGGCTCCCTGCTCAGCGGGGAGCCTGCTTCTCCCTCTCCCTTGGCTGCTCCCCCTGCTTGTGCCCTTTCTCTCTGTGTGTCAAAATAAAATAAATAAAATCTCTAAAAAAAAGAGTTTAATTTGATAACCCAATCATGAGCCCACACTGAAAGGAAACAAACTGAAACCATACGATGATTAAATTGGGGGCAACATCACAGCTTGGTGAAGCCCTTACCTTTCTCAGCCTTTCCGGGGAGAACTCCAGGCCAACGAGGAAAAGAGTGAAGAACACACCGACCTCTCCCAAGGTCTCCACCTGCACAACAGACTGCAAGCACAATTTTAAACCGCACAGTCATGTATTTCACATCCGAGGTGTGCGTCACACGATAATCTGATGCTAACATACCCAGTGGGACCATCCCTACAGAGCAGTGTGTTTTTTATCTTTTTTAAGATTTTATTTGACAGAGACCACAAGTAGGCAGAGAGGCAGGCAGAGAGAGGAGGAAGCAGGCTCCCTGCTGAGCAGAGAGCCCGATGTGGGACTCGATTCCAGGACCCTGCGATCATGACCTGAGCCAAAGGCAGCGGCTTAACCCCCTGAGCCACCCAGGCGCCCCACACAGCGTGTTTTTTAAACTGACCTTCAGTGTGCTCCGCACCTGAGATGACTTGACCTTCCTGACTGCACTGTTCTTTCCCATTTCCTCCACTAGGGGAAGGACTCTCTATCTTTTTTCCTAAGAACTGGCTCATGAATCACCTGCTTCCAGGTTCAGGAGCCGCTACTGCTCTGCCTTCGCTCTCCCTGGAGGGTGGTGCGCACCAAGCCCCGAGGGCCCGCTCTCACGCGCCTCTGCACACGACTACGTGCACCCACTTTCCCTGGGCGCCACAGCTGGCCACGTCCCACAGGTTTCGAGATACCGTGTTCCTGTGTTCTGTGTTTGTTCTGGTTTTCCATTTGCGATTTACTTTCTATGCCGTGACGTGGTTAGCAGAGAATGCTTTCCTCACTGCTCTACTCGACACCACCTACATCACTCACACCGGTGGTTTCCAGTGGAGCCATGAACCGGACGTCTGAAAGCAAAGCACAGGCCTCTCCGCGTCGACACTCACCCTGAGCCACTGTGCAAGGACACGCACACAGCCTGCCCGCCACGGACAGGAAGGGCCCCACCCTCTCTTTCACTGCCATCTCCCTCCTTTCACTTCAACTTTTCTTACTCATTTTCATCGAATCCTGCTTATTGTGCATTTTTCCTGACACCACCACAAACTCGTATCTTTCAGTAGGGAAGTTTATTTCACTTCTACTCATCGTGATAACAGATTTCTGCTCCCACTCCTTCGTCTTCTGGCTTTTCCTTACTGCTTTTACTTTTCCTCCCTTTTTAAAACAAAGCTGTAACCTATGGCTTCAAACTAATACACTTAAACCTGTTCTTCTCCCCATAATGAGCACAAGCTTATCAACCTCCTACTAGGAAAAGGTAAGTATTTGGCACCATCACACTTCTTCCGTGAACCGCCTCCCACTTCTGGCTGGTACGCCCGGGTTTTCACCTTGGTCTACTGTAATGACATTTTTTCCAAAGTACAGCACATTTGTTAGGAATTGTAATATTTGTAGCTTCCAAGTGTAGTTTTCACCTGACTCAGCCTTTACTTATCATTTAGCCTTAATCCTTATAAGCAGTCATTGCTATGAAGAAAAAATAAAAATAGAAAAATACATTTGTATTTGCTATCATTTGTAAATACTCTGGAAAGGGAGGGATGGGACAAGGGCAGGAAGAGATTTTTCATCTACAAATATTTTTTTTTTTTTTTTACCCACACCATCTTGTCCTCAAACACATGGAGATCACTTATTCAGAAAACTGAATTAGAACCATTCTTCCCAGGGGCGCCCGGCGGGCTCAGTTGGTCAAGTGTCCGACTCTTGGTTTTGGCTCAAGTCGCCATCTCAGGCTTTGTCACGATCTCGCAGATCGGGCTCTGCACTCAGCGGGGACTCAGCTTTTCTCCTTCTGCCGCTGCCCCCACTCCATGGTACCCTCTCGAATATATAAATCTTTTTTTTTTTTTTTTAAGACTTTATTTATTAATTTGACAGAGACAGAGATCACAAGTAGGCAGAGGCAGGCAGGGGCGGGGGGAAGCAGACTCCCCACTGAGCAGAGAGCCCGATGCGGGGCTCGATCCCAGGACCCTGAGACCACGACCTGAGCCGAAGGCAGAGGCTTAACCCACTGAACCACCCAGGCGCCCCTCTAATATACAAATCTTAAAAAAAACAGACAACAAACTCAAAACCATTCTTCCCATAGGCCACCCTGCCACGCTGAGCCCAGGCCACAAGAGGACCTGCCAGGAAGGTCCTGGGCTTTGAGCCCGAGCACAGCCCCCATCCCCCTGCCAATCAGACCCACTGTGAAGATTACTTGGGGATGAGGACTTTTTTCACATCTTCTTCTGTTGTCCGGTCTAGAGAAGCTGCAGCACGCCTGCCCGGCGGGGTGTGTCCATTAGCCGCAGGGGAGAGGCCCCTAGTGGAGCGCCCACAACTCTCCCTGCCTGCCTGCCCGTCCTCCTCCTGAGGGCTCTGCTGCATTCCTCACCACCCCGCACGCTCCTTCCGTGTGGGACTCATGACACTCCTTCTGGCCATTCTCTGTTCCTTTTGTCGGAACTGTGTGTATCTAGACGGCCCATTCAAGAGTCCACAGAGTGCCGGCAACACAGGCTGAAGCTCACAGCCCCTGCTGCCACAGGCCCTGCTGCCACAGCCCCTGCTGCCACAGCCCCTGCTCCAGCCTCAGCAACAGCCGCCTCTATCCCAGCACTCTCAGTCTCCCGGGGCTCTCACAACACCCCACGTTTAGGCTTGTTAATTTGTCACTACTTTACCAGCTTCACCATATGGTACAAATATTTGAATTACATACTGAATCCAGCATTTTCAGTTGTTTTCAGTGTCTGAATAATATAATTCATACTATTACTGAAAACAGAAATTCTGAAACTAATAAAATTTAAAGACATGTACCAGGATTTTTTCTCTAGTCGAGTCATCCATTCACTAATGAACAAAATTATTTCCTTACGGTTTAGACATTTTTTATGAAACTGTTTTGTAGAGCATCTTCCTCAACATGGTTTATGAGAAACTACTATCTTTATCAATTCAAGTTCAAAACGTCAAAACCCTTTAGTCCGTGCCTCTTCAGTGTTCTGTTAAAGGAGACTACAACAGTCAGATTCTGCTCTTACCTTAATACTGTTCAGTCCCGAAGGCCCCAGAAGTACGCCACAGATAATATAACCGAACATCGTAGGCAGTCCTATTGCTGTGCACAGCCAGCCACAAGGTAGAGACAGCATTCCTATGGTAACGATGTCCTGGAGGGGAATAAACAAAAAACAGACACAGACACTTGAGGTAATCCTGGGCAGGACCAGAAGGGGCTGGCGGCAGAGAAAGCAGGCGTCCTGCGGAGCGGGCCCCTCCCCGTCCCGCAGGCAATGAAGGCAGGCGACAGCTGGGCGGACTTTCCAGGTGTGAGTCCCTCCCACCCCAGGAGTCAGCCACTCCCAGCGCTCCTTGGGGGTCACAGACCTTCCTCTCAGTGGGTGCCTCCATCCTCCTGAAGAGCAGCAAAATCCCGGCACCCGGGAGGACGCTGGAGACCCAGCAGGGTGTCCGGAGCCCGACAGCCTTCCCTGAGCTGCCCCAGTCACTCCTGTACCTGTTACCCTCTCCGGTCCAAGCCCAAGCAGTGATCTCCACCCACAGCTCTGTCAACTGCAGATCCTTCCGTAATCCCGTATCTTCTTTATCCCACTGGCTTCCCCAGAGGGCACAGACGTGAATCCAGCTCAGTCTAGAACGCCTGTCACCTCCTCTGGGGGAGCTGGACCTCATCCCACACCCACGTCTACACGAAGCCACCCACAACGCCGGAGCCGAAGCCTCTTGGCCTCATCCCATGTTCCCTCTCAGGGCCGAGCTGGAGCCCATCAGAGCAGCTCCTGACTTCACAGACTCCCAAATTCCCAAAAGAAAAATTAATTTTCATTTTAAATATTAAAATGCCTTATTCTCTTATTCTTTTGGGAACAAATAAAGATGAAGAGAAGCTGCTTCAAGTCACAGAAAACACGGAACGCTAGCAAAATCTCTGTTGGGAGGAAGGCTGTGCACCCTATGACGCTCAGGAAATAAAGCTCCGTCTTACTTCGCATGAACACCAGGAAGCGCGAAAGGAGTGGGGGTTCTGAGAGGGGAGCAGACAGACAGATGACCTTTAGAAAGTGGTGATCTGCGCGTGGAATGGTGGCGTCTCTGGGTTTGGTCAGGATGTACCGGTTGTTCTGGGAGTCGATCAGCATGCTGAGACCCAAATCATCCTCCACGTCCCGCTTTGTGAGGTTCTGCTTGGAATTGGCCTCTTCTTCCTCTACTCTAAGGACTGCCTCAAAATTGACCCCTTTCACCTGTGAGAATAACCAACACTGTGTCACTGGAAACAAGGAAATGTTCTCAATTTTTAGAGCAAAAATTCCATAAAAAAGTGACAGGAAACGTCTCCGGTGTTCCGTCGTGTGATGAAACACGGACACGTGCTCATGAACACATGTTGAGGAAAATTATTTCAAGTACAGAGGCGATTTAAGGCTGGAAGTGTTTAGGGTTTCTATGACTTCCAGACACCTGCTCTACCTGACTCAGGGTACACCTGTACCAACAAACACGCATTTGGTCCTCAGCCCCCTTCCTGGCTGACAGCACCCACAACCCGCGTGATTTCCTACATGCGAGGAGAAACGAGCACCTCACGGGCGCTCCGTAGCCTCACCTGAGCTCACGGCAGTGCGGGCATTTTTAGGAAGCCACTAGATCCCCACAGGACGGGGCTGCGGGAGGGAAGGGGGCGAGAGGCTAAGTTCATCACAGGCCCACACGAGGCGGCTCCCAGTAAACCCTGGCGCAGGGGCTCGGAGAGCGTCCGGCTGGGAGGAGGGAGCCGCCCCGGCGAGCGGAGAGCGGCATCCACTCTTCACCCCTTAACACCTGGCTGTTCCTCAACTGTGTCCTTCACAATGTCACCGTCACCCAGCAAAGAAACTGTCTTCCTGTGCTCTGGGAGCCCGAGGAGAGGGTCTGGAACCCGTGACGGACCTCTGAAGTGGGGGACGTGCCGGGCTGAGCCCTTGTCTGCAGGATCCGCACAGACCCAAGGTGCTGGGGGCAGAAGTGAACTGGGGGGGCGTGGCAGGGACAGCCCGATGGCCGGACACGGAAGAGCTCGCTGAGCACTGCGTAAAGGGCAGGCGAGCTCCCTCAAGAAGACACTCGCGCCCCTCCCTGCCTTGGCCGGCGATGCCCGAGAGCAGCCTGCGCGGTGCTCACGCCCTGAGTGGGGTTCCCACCTGCTTTCCTACCGCAGGCTTTTCAGCGTCCTTCTCAGGACTCACAGCCAATTTTTGGCATTAATGTCATTTTCCCCAGAGAATCCTCAACCTGTCAGAACAAGTGAGATGTCTGAGAGCCTGCGTCGGATACGCTTCCTAGAAGGACTTGACGGCTCCCCTGGGCAGATCCGCACTGAAACCTGACTGTCCCAGGGCAAGCTTTCTTAAGACCAGAGTCCCAGTCCCCCTGAAGGCAAAAGTGGGACAGAGACGAGCCACTGGTGAGGCACCGACAAAAATGCAAGGCAAAGGCAAGGGTTATCTAGCGGACTCCCACGGGACAAACCAGTCTCTTTCTGAGCCCGGCAGGTGTTCTGGTCCCGTCTTCACTTCCAGTCCACACCGCGACAGGCGCGCCGGCGAACTCAGCTGCACGCAGCCGAGCGGAGAGGGACGCGTCCCGGACTGCTACTCACGGACTTGTTGTCATCGAAAGCGTGTTCTTCTATTTCCTCCTCGAGGCGATCGGCTGCCTTTCTCACATCCTCAAGAATTTCGTCGAGTATGGATAAGCTTCTGTTCTGGTGCTGCATGCTTTTGAGAGCTTCGACCTGATGTTTTTCCGCTGCCAGAAGTTCCACATATTCTGTCTCCTCCTGTGCGTTGGTGAGAAAGGAAATCTGGGTTTATTAGGAAGAGGCCAGGCCGGGACTTCCATCCGAGTGCCTGGCCCGGCCACGCCAACCCACACGCTCTCACTGCCAAATCCGTTCGTAATCGTGTGTGTGGCTCCGGCCAGGAGAGGTCGAGGACCCTCCATCACTCGGACGTCACGAGCTCCGAAAACGTCAGGGACAGCTGCGTGATGGACACACCAACGAACGTGCTATAGCCCTGGAGTAAATTCTGAAGGTCATCTACTCGCGCAGAGCCCCTCACTGGACAGACTCTACCGCAGACACCACGCCGACCATGTATGGACGGCCGCGCTCCAGATACACCTGAGGTCCTGGGCCACTGGCAGGCAGCGGCATCTGTTCAGATGAGAGCATCAAGGTCTGTTGCCAACACACAGTCACACACGCCAAAGACACATGCTCCTGAATCAAGGGGGTCGAAAACCCTGACCCTGACTCAGCCATCCACCCCATCACCGTGTTTCTACCGAATATACTGTCCTTTGGTAAAGAAAGTTTAATAGTCTGTACCCTCTCCACCGTCTGAACTGCGTGTTAACACCACACGCTTTCTACCAAAATGTCGTATTTCACATACCGATGGTCTCTGACTTAGGATGGCTGGACGTAAACCTCCTGACCTCTCGGTGGTGTGACAGTGACGCACGCTCAGTAGAAACCACCCCTGGCATTCTGAGGGGCTCTTTTCCGGGCTACCATAGGCAGCAGGATCCTCTCTCATGACGCTGGGCCGTGGCATGGGGCCACAGCTGCCCATCGGCCAGCCACCACGTGGTGCACAACGGCCCCAGCGACAAGCATTCTGTGTTCACACTCAGTACAGAACTCAACACAGCACGTGAGGTGTTCAGCGCGTCACTACGGAGCGGGCCTCGTGTCAGCTAACACTGCTGCAGCTCTGGGCAGCTCGGGTGACTTAAATGCACTTCTGACTTGCTGTATTTGCAACTTGCGACGGGCTTACTGGGACAAAACCCCATCATGAGTCAAGGAAGATCGGTATTTAAAGTGTCTGACATAACAAACAGCGTAAATGACGGCTAAAAAAATCATACATAAATACCACATCCGATACGGCAATACTTTCGTCTCTCCGTTTTAAAAATACGCTTCGTCAAAATGCTGATTTCAAATGCACATATGGCTGAAAACGAACTTTAGTATTGGAATCTTCAGCAGATGGACACTCGACAGCCAACCTTCACGCTAAAAAGAACTGTTGTCAGAATCAAAATGTTGATGGTGGCTGCAAATACGTTTACTTCCACGTCGGTTTATAGTCACCGTTTTAATCACCTGGATGTTTCCACAGCAGAGAAAAGCACCACAACAGCTGCTAGAAGTCCTGGAAGCAAGCTGTGCTAAGATGTCCCACACAAGGAAGGGACACTTCCCGCGCACGCCCTGCTGCGAACAGGGGCCCAAGCGCCCGCCGCCCTCTCCCCGGACCCCCGCGGGCCCTGCCCTCTGGCCCAGAGCGGGCCGCACTGACCTTGATCGCAGCCTCTCGCAGGGCCTCCAGGCGCTGCCTGCTGCTCTCCTTCATGTTCACGACGTCCCTGTAGTCCCCCTGCAGGGCTCTCTGGAGGCCGTGGATCGCCTGGAACACTGAGTTTTCGCTTTCGTTCAGCTCTTTTTGGAAAATTTCGAACGTGTGCACCTGAAATAGCTTCTCTTCATCGGAGAGGCTGCTGTCTTTCTCCACCGCTCTGATCGCACTTTTCAGTTTGTTAAGAACCACAGTCTTTTGGCGAAGAAGCCCGGAGAGCTTCCGGCAACCGTCCAGGACCCACTGCTTCCTCTGCGCGCCGGCGGCTCCGCGGCCTCGGTGTAACTTGATGGCGTGCTTCGCCACCTGCTCATGTTCCGCAGCGCTGGCCACCACACGGAGCAGTGCAAGCAGCACCCACAAGTAGTTTTCCTCCAGCACCTTCATGGTCCAGTTTTAGAGGACAGGGCCACACGGTCCAAAGGCCTCCGCCAATGTCAGCTTGCATTTTACACACACATTTTCAGCTGAAGAAGAGATTTACTGTCACATATAGTTGAACCAACGACTCATTCCCACTGAGATCAGAGTTAAAAGTATTGAATAATTACATCCGGAAAGCTACCACTTTTTTGGAGAAGTTACTTTTTCTCGATAATAATATCTTAACTACTATACCTGGACCTAATCGAACGCTGAACACTGAAGTACGGCGCCTGGTAAAGAACTGGGATGCAAGGTTATGCCGAGTTTAAAGACAATTTTTCTTTTTAAAGAAAACTTAGCTTCATATACCTACTGAATCTACTGTGTGCAAAACACAAAACCCAACTCGACTTAAGAGGGTCCACATATTAAAGGCCAGAAAACACCATCAACTTCCGCTACCTCAGATCTGTGAAGCACCTGGAGGAAACACGCTCCACATTTCTGAATGAAACCCTCTGAGCTACTATTAGCTTACTCTAGCATACTGTTTTCTTACCAAAATCATTAGATATTTTGCTGAATTTCCAAAGTCACAGATGTCAAACGCAGAAAAAGGAAATCACAAAACACCACCACACCTGGATCAATAGGGCTTTACTCAATGTTCAAACATCCTCTATGATCCAAACGTAGGCTCCGTCTCTCCCTCTCTTGAGGAAGTGCCCAGGCACCACGAGGGCATTGATCCTGGCAACGGAAGCACAGACAGGACCAACCGTGACAGGCCAAGTTTCACCACAGGCTGTGCCGTGGGCAGCAGTGGGTGCCGCGGCTGTGGCTCCTGGTTACACCAGGAGGGCAGGGCTGTGTCCTCCAGGGGAGCGAGTGACCACGAAGCAGTGTCAGCAAGGCCACCAAGAAGAAATCACCTCGGAGGTAGGAAAAAGTAACAAACACAAGACAGGCCAAGCAAGCTACGCCCTAAAAAGCAACCAATGAAACCTGGTGACTAGATCACCAGGCGCAAGTACTTGTTCAGAAAAGAAAACAAACCAAACCTGCCACTTACACAAGCCTTGCGGTTAAAACATTAGCATGAATGAGTCATTCATAGCAGCACCCCATGGGCCGTCACGACAAATGTGCCGGTCGTCTCCCTCCCTGGGGGTCTGAGACTCAAACACGCCGCCGTACCTCAGTGTCACCGGGAACCCCAACACTCACAAGCATAATCTGCTTTCCCAGGCAAAACAGATCAGAGGCAGCAAAAACGAGACTGTGACATTTCTGGAGGTAAAATTCTGACAATACCAAGAAAGGACAGGCCGGACAAGGTGGAGACCAAACAGAACTTCTGGAAAACCAGCACAAAAACTCCGCAAGGACCGGCCCCCCGGGCATTTGGTGAGGGCTGAACCGAAAACACCACGACTGGAGGACGGGAAGGACACCTGCCCATCAAAAGTCACCAAAAAAAATTATATTCTGGCTCAGTACTCTGGTTAGAAAGTCAGGAAACTTCTCAGTTTCAATACATTTTCGAATCCCTCAGCTCCTGAGGTCACATAAAGAACCACGTACCTACGATAGTTCACTTTCTTCCAACGAGGCAGGATACATGAGAACGTGCCACCTAAGTTACCCGACTTTAGGTCACGGTTTTAATATAACTTTAAGTAAACGTTACCACCTTAAAAGTAAATAAGTGATGAATCATAATAATGCCTAGCAACTAGTTAATCTGCCATTTTAATGACTCATTTTACGGCTTCTATTGTCCCAGGGGACAGACAGAATTCAATCACTACTTCAGAAGCGCATGCTTTTTTAGTATTTTTCAGAACCAAGATAGAGATTTCCAAAGCTTGTCAATGCTTCCCATTTTCCCTAAGAGATCGAAGAGATTCTTATATGGATTTCAAACTGCAGACAAATAACTGGCCACACAGCTTGTGAATGACGCGCTTCCACTCATCTCTGCTTCCTTCCCCAGACCAGTTCCTGAAATTAAATAGTATAACTCTACCCCACGACACGTGACAGGCTATTAATTTTTATGAGAAATCATGGAATATTTTAATTGTGGTCATACAATATTTCCACCAAAACAAATCTGATTCATGAACATGAACCTGAAATTATTTATACTCCGAAAACATAAATCACTCCTTCTTCATAAGTTCAATTTCATCTAACCTTCAAACTCGCTACCAAATCCTATGCACTCCTGAACTGCTACATGCTTTTTCTTGAGTAAATAATAAACATTTTTAGCTCCAGTATTTTATTATTATTACCTTCAATTATAAAAAAGACACTTTGGATTTATTGTTTTTATAATGAATTTCTAGAATTTCTATACTTTTAAGATTGTATTTATTTATCCGAGAGAGAGAAAGGCAGAGAGCACATGCATGCACACAAACAGTGGGGGAGAGGCATTCTCATGAGCATGGAGTCTGAAGCAGGGCTTGATCCCACGATCCCCAGATGATGATGGGAGCCGAAGGCAGACACTTCCCCGACTGAACCCCCCAGGCGTCCTAGAATTTCTGTATCTTGATTCACTGATCCAAACTCAGTGGATCTCAAGAGTGCACGAGGACAGCCTGTCACACGGGCCCCACGACTCCTTTTAGACGGCACTGCGGAATGACACTCTGTGGAAGGGGAGAGCGGACGGGGCGGTCAGGGGCCAGGGAAGGGGGCAGAGGGACCCTGTGGATGGAAATGGTGTGTCTTGGCAGTGCTGGTGGCCCCGGAATCCATGCGTGACAGACTTGCACAGATCTGAGCACACACACGAGTGCACGCAGAACACGCCGTCTGCGTCGGTGGGAGAATCGGACCAAAGCCGTCTTCTACTTACACCACATGTTTTGTCAGGAGCTATCACTGGGGATACGTGGGTGAAACACCTATGGGATTTCTTTATATTAGTTCTCACAACTGTATGTATTATCGAAAATAATTATCTCAAAGTAAAACTCTAAGAATTGAATGTAAAGGCTTACCATTTCCCACTAAACCCTCCTCATGTTTAATGATCACCATTTACACTGCAGAACAAGGAAAACGTATCCATGACTAGGAAACACCCTAAACCAGAGCCAAAGGTTTTTAAGATGTCTCTGCGGCAGTAAAACACAAGGTCACTTTCCATTCAGAGCAACACCAGAATCAGTGCTTTGAACACGACCCACCCCCAAAGGTTTCATTTACACATATTTCAACTTTAGTTAAAACGTATCTCCACAGCCTAGCCAAATCTCTAACGGGTTTGCTTGCTTGATAAATGCAGAACACGATTCCCAAAACTTATCTTAAAATTGATGCGATTACTTGATCAAGAACACAAATATTTAATAAGGAGGTATTTATTTAGGATAAAAAAGCAAATGGAGGGGCGCCTGGATACTCAGTGGGTTAGAGCCTCTGCCTTCGGCTCAGGTCATGATCTCAGGGTCCTGGGATCAAGCCCCACATCGGGCTCTCTGCTCAGCGGGGAGCCTGCTTCCTTCTCTCTCTCTGCCTGCCTCTCTGCCTACTTGTGATCTCTGTCAAGTAAATAAATAAATCTTAAAAAAAAAAAAAAAAGGCAAATGGATTCACTATTAAGCCCACTCAAAAAAATCAAAAACAACAAAAACTTCCAATATCTTTAGGGGTGGCCTGGGTGGTTCAGCATCCAACTCTTGGTTCTGGCTTAGGTCACGATCTCACAGATGGTGGGGCTGAGCCGGTATCAGGCTCCATGCTAAGCAGGGAGTCTGCTTCAGATTCTCTCTCTCCCTCTCCCCCTTGTCCCTCCCCCCAGCACGCACCGCTCTCTCTCCAATAAATCTTCTTAGAAGTATTTCTGATGCCTTTAATTCACTGTCGTATGAAAGTCACTTTACTCTCATCCACTTGAAAATCTTTAGTAATTCGTAAATGTTACATCATTTATTGGATAAAGAGTTCAAAAGCAAAGCACAATAACGTTGTCTGAAACCAGCCTTTTTCAGAGTGAAGTCACCCAAGCTAAAGATTTCTCCCACATGCCCCTAACTCTGGGCTCTATGGAACTGCAGGTATGTAAAGGGACTATTTCCTCAGACATCGGATGAGAGACAGAGCCCTAGAGTCCAGGGGTTGCTGACGTCCCTTCGGGGAATGGGGCTGGGGAGGCAGATGGGGAGGGGAACTCCTCTACTTTCTTCAATTTTCTATAACGGTCTGAAACGTGGAAACCTCATGGCTCTGCCTCCCAGCCTTCTGCTCACATGCACCCAGGGTCCCGCATCCTCTAGACCTTCTGGACCCACCTTCTCCAATTTTCATGATCAAACTGCCGGGAAGAATCTAGTTCATTCCCCACAGCAGTACAGGGGGCCACTGCCTGTCAGGCCAAGGTCACCCCAGCCGGGCTCCAACACAGCCCCGCGAAGGAACCAGCCGCATCCGGTCCGCGGAACCAAGACCTGAGCGTGGGGCACACTGACCTGGTACCACAGGCCACCGGTGCCTGGAGCCACAGGCAGAGGATCCCAGGGCGCTCAGTGCAGTGCGGGCGAGGCGGGAGTGCAGTCCACCAGTCCGTAGGGTCCTTCGGCTTCTTCTGAAAGAGGAAAACGTGAAGATCATTTGTAGGGAACGGTTTAACATCAAAATCTTTTCTTTCTTTCTAGAGATCGTTTATTTATTTATTCCACACACGGAGATCACAAGCAGACGGAGACAGGCAGAGGGAGGGGGAAGCAGGGTCCCCGCGGAGCAGAGAGCCCAACGCCGCGCTGGATCCCAGGACCCTGAGACCATGACCTGAGCCACCCGGGCGCCCCGACAGAAGAACGTCTCTGTGATACCAGCGACACTTCCCGATGCAGCACGACCGGGCACCGAGCAGGACAGGAAGGGTCTCAGAGAGCAAACTCCCGGAGGAAGCAGCCGCCGCGGTCCAGCTGGCGGCGAACTCCGAGAGCCCACGGACTAGGCGGCGGAGGCCGGATTCTTACCCGACAGCGCGGACGGTGTCACGAACACGACTTCAGGCTCGCACGTCGTCGGTGAACTCAGAGACTGCGTTAACAGAGGGAGGGAACGAAGGGAAACTCAGCCATGGCACGTTCACCGCGAAACCACCACCGCATTCCCTACCCCAACCGCGGACGCACTACTTTCTAAACAGCTGATGTACACGGGGGCGCCCGGGGGGCTCGGGTCACGGTCTCGGCGGCCCTGGGTCGGGCTCTCTGCTCGGCGGGGAGCCGGCTTCCCCCCACCTCTGCCCGCCTCTCTGCCTGCTGGCGATGTCTCTGACAATGAATAAAATCTTTTAAAGAAATAATAAAAAACAAAAAACTAAAAAGCAACAAGTCGGAGTCACAGAACGGCGCTCGGAACCGGGAAGACGCTCTGACCCCGAGGGCGACCCCACAAACGCTCGACGACGGGAGGCCGAGCCGGCGCACGCCCGGGCAAGGGCAGCGAGCGTCAGGGCCCGTCGCGCTCCTCCGGGCTTGGGGTTACCCGGGCGCTCCCCGGAGAGCCCCGAGGGCAGAGCCTCAGGAAGGCACCGGGTCGGGGACGGGCCGCGCCAGCTCCCGCGGTGACAGCCGGCCGGCGGGGGTCGCCGCCCTCCCCCGCGATCGGGGGCCGCAGGGACGCACGAGGGGCTTCGGGTTCCGCGCGGCTGCCCCGCGGGGTCTCAGGCGGGAACCTGGGAGCCGAGCGGCGACCGCGGCGGCCGGCCCAGCTCCGCGCAGGACGCGAGTGTCCGCGCACCAGGAGGCCGGGCGTGCGCGCGACCCGGGGGCGGGGGAGCGCGGGGCACCCGCGGAGGGCACGCCGCCCGCGGAAGCAGCAGCGGCCGAGGGGCCGGGGAAGCGGAGACCGCCGCGGACCGAGCCTCGAGGTCCCGCGCCTCAGCGGCGAGCGCGGCTCACCTGGACGCGGCCCGGCAGACGTGCGTCCTGGACCCCGCCCTCCGGCGCCCGCAGCGGAGGACCCGACAGGGGCGCGCCTCAGCCGCATCCCTTTCCAGGCGGCAGGTCCGCCCCCGGGGCGGGGACCCGGACGCGGTCCGGCGCGGGGAGGGTCCTGATCGCCCGTCGACCGCTCCGGAGCGCCACCGCCGAGGACGCCGCCGGAGGGAGGTGCGCCTGCTTAGGAGGGCGGAGCCTGAGTCCCGTCGGCCCCCGGGCGGCGCACTGCATTTCGGGATTTGTAGGAGAGGGCGCGCTTGGGTCCCGTCGGCCCCGGGGCGGCGCTGTGCACGTTGGGGCCGGGAAGGAGCGCAGGCGGTGGGGTCCCGTGAGCCCCCGGGCGGCGCAATGCACGCTGGGAGCCGGGGCGGGGTCTGGGTGCCGCCCGCCCCCGGGCGGCGCGGTGCACGCCGGGCGTTGGAGTTCAGCGGGGTGACCCGTCGCCGTCCCCGGCGCCCTCTCCGGGGCGGGTGTCCGGGCGCAGACGCCGACGATCAGGACCGCTCGGCCGTGGCGGGCGCGTGCGCAGACGGCCGGGCCGGCAGACGCTGGAGGCGCGGGGGAGCATGGTATGTGGCCCGCGGGGTCGCCTCCCACCGGCCCCTCCTGCGCGCTGCGGCCGAAGGAGCGCCGGGGACTGGGGCCCGCGGGTCACGGGAGCGGCGGGGTCTCCGGGCGGCTTCGGGCCGGGGGTGCTCCGCGGGGTGCGGGACGAGGTGGGGCGACGGTGCGCGGGGCCGGGGCGGAGTCGCGGGGCAGCCGTGGTGCAGAGGTGCGGCGGGCGGGGCGGCCGGTAGGGGTCGCGGGGGTCCACAGAAGCGCAGCCCGGGGCGGTCGGAGGCCGGGGCGGGGCCCTGCGCGGGCGGCGAGGACTGCCCCGCAGGGATGAGGGAGGAGCGCGGGGCGGACGGACCTTCGCTCACCCGCTCCCGGCAGTCGCCGGCGACACCGAGGGCCGCAGCGGCCGGCGCAGAGGGAGCCGCCGGCGGGAGGGAGGTCGCGAGGGGCGGCGCGGAAGCTTCTGGAACGAGACGTGGAGACGGTGGGGGCGCCCGTGTCCGGTGAGTTCTGGGACGCGGCAACGCGGTGCGGCGCCGACGCTGAGCGGGACGGACGGGCCGACGCTCCGGGGGCCGCTGTCCAGCCGCGGGGACGCCGCCGGGCCGGGGCCCAGGACTCTGGGCGGGGCCGGTGAGGTGCCCGCGGCCGGGACTGCCCGAGGGGCCCCGAGCGCAACGGGGCGGGCGGAAGCCTCGGGAACGGGAGACGCGGGGACCCCGGCGGGGACCGGACGGGGATTCGGTGCGCAGAGGCCTCGGGGCCGGGAGGAGCGCGTTCGCGGTCGTTCTCAGGTCGCGCGGCCGGCGGGGGTTTCCGAGCGGCGGCCGCGGCCGGGATGGAGGTGCAGGGAGGGTGAAGGCGTGAGGGCGAGGGAAGGAGATGGGTCAGGGCGGGCCGGAGAAACGGGACTGGGGATGCGGGGCTTGGGAACCCGGCGGGAGGCTCGGGACGGCCCGGGGGCGGCAGGAGCGCGACGCGCCGAAGAGGACGGAGCCGCCCGCGCCGGCGGTGAAGACCCGGGAGCGAGTCGCGGGACGCGGACCGACTCCGCCCCCGCCGGCTGCCCGCGCGTAGTGACAAGTCGGCGTCGCGGGCTGCAGCGGGGTGGCTGCCCCGCAGCCCCAAGGGGACGTTCTGTCGTGAGCGCCGGGGGCTCTGTCGGTGAAGCGTCTGCCTTCGGCTGTGGTCATGATCTCGGGGTCCTGGGATCGATCCCGCATCAGCCTCCCTGCTCCGTGGAGAGCCCGCTTCTCGCTCTGCCTGTGCTGCCGCTCTCTCTGGTCAAATAAAAACCTTTAAAAGAAAAAAACAAAAAACCCCTTTTTTTTTTTTTTTCCATTTTGTGTCTGGGCAATCTTGGTTTATATAGAAATGTTTTAGTTTTTACTATAGCTTAGAGATTTTTAAAACATCTTTATTGAGTTGTCCCTATTTTCGTTCAAGAATTTTGTGTACTTTAACAAAGTGAAACAATTGAACACCACCACCACCACCCCGAGAAGCTGCTGACGTTCCTTGATGCCCTCCGGAGAGGGCTCTGAGCTGGAGGGGCAGGCCCTGGTCCCGCCCACACGGGCCTTCGTTACTTTTACGTGGATTCAGCCCGTCCAGGGCTGTTCTAGCCCTTGTCATTTTTCTAGCTTATGAGACATTTCTTTCTAGAAAGCTTTATGCCAGTTCCTTTTTCTACCAACTGTGACGTGTGAAGCACCCGCGGTCTCTGTTCTTAGCTGGCGATCACGGTTTTAGTCGCTGCTACTTTCTGGGGAAACCTGGGAGGCGTAACTCGCGCTGCTGTCCCTGCATTGAGAATCCCGTTCCTGCTCATTCTGGCAGCAGACTTGTTCCGGGCTGAGCTTAGACCCATGGTGGCTGCTACTCACGCGGAGCCAACGCCCTGTGCCCCGCGAGGCGCCTGGGATGGACGGAGAAGGACGGGCTTGTCTGGGTCTCCGCCTGGCTACCAACTTGGTAACTTACACAGTAACGATTCGAGCCACTTGGCCGGGCTGGGTCCGCGCAGTCCTGTGCCTCTTTTTCTAGAGTTTCCAGAGTGTGTTGTTCTTTACGCTGTTGATATAACCGTTTGGTCGTGTGTTAGGAGTTCCAAGAGGTGTTGATCAGAAGTCCCTCAAGACCGGACACGAGATCTTTCAGGTGTCTGCCAGCATTTACTGGGTGCAGCTCCGTCGGCTGCGTGACGCTGGTGCAGCAGGCCGCCTACCTAACCGCGTGCCAGACTGTTGATTGGTCCTGGAGGTTCTAAGACCGCCACGCTGAACTTTATTTGGAAGCAGAATCCGCATAACATAAAATCAGGTATTTTCAAGTGTGTGATCCAGTGGTCTGGAGTTCACCCACGGTACTGTGCTACCGCCACCTCTGCTGAGCTCCAGACCACTTCACGACCCTCAAGGAAACCCCACTCATTGAGGGGTCACTCCCCACTCCGCATTCCCCACCAGGCCCCAGACAGCCACTGCACTGCTTCTGTCTGTAGACTGGCCTGTCTGGGTAGTTCCTGTAATGGACACGACATCTGGCCTTCCGAGTCTGACTTCTTTCACTTGGTGTAATGTCTTCAAACTTCGTCCACATCTAGCGTTTTTCAGTATCTTGTCCTCTTTATGGCCGAGATTCATTGTTTATGTGCACCAAATTTTAGTTTACAACCATGATAGAATTTTAAAATCTAGCGCAGATGGCGATTTGCCTAATACAGATGCTACGAGCACTGCTAAGTGATGCCCTGGCTGGGTGTCGGACATCTCTCTCCACTCTAGTTTCTGAGGGACACTGGGCTTTACCCACCCCCCATCAGGGAGGCCATCGCCTTCAGCAAAGATGCTGCTCTCCCTTTTGTCAGCTTACTGTCAAAGCATATGAGATCTGTCCTAATTTAGCTAAATGCGATTTTACCAGAAAATACAACTTCAAGCTCTTTGTCTAGTTCTTTTCAGTGGCTCAATTTCAGGAGATAACATACAGAATATATATTCTATATATTTCCCTAGAGTCTAAATTAGGGTTCGAAAGTATATCCCACAGGCTCATTGCCCGTGTATGTAAATAAAGTTTTTTTGGTACACTGCTCACCGGTCGTTTGCGCATTGCGGAACTGGGTAGCTGCAACAGAGACGAGGCCCCTTCATCTGCCTTACTGGGCCTTCTAACTTAAGTTTCACCTCCCTTCCCCTCCGAAAAACCAGTCGATAGGCTTCAGTGATCTGTGAAAAACCCCAAGTTTTATGCAAAACCACATGTTTTGCTGGAGAGAGGATCTGAGATTTTCTCTAGTTCCCAGAAGGGACCCAAGACCCCAGGTGACCCAACAGCCCGTGCTCCAGGCGGCCCCATGTTCTGCCTCCTTGGCGCTTCTGAGACCTGCTAGAACCGGGTCCTCTGGGCACTTTAAAAAATTGCTGGAGCCCAAAGAGTTTTTGTTTATGTGAGTTGTAGCCATTGGGATTTACTGTTTTAGATGTTAAAATGTAAAGTTTAAAAACATTTGTATATTTAAAAATAACAATAATCAGCCATTACATATTTGCGTTACATTTTTGCAAAGATCACACGTCACACATAGCCTCCACTGTGTTCCAATGAGCGTGAGAAAGGCAGATAATGGCTTGGGCTTGTTGTGAAGGGAGTTTTGTCTTGGTGGAAACCCCTCGATGCCCAGACTGGACCTGGGCAGCTGCGTGGTGGTCTCCTGCTGAACGGTCCTCTGCTCGAAGCAAGGGGTCCTGTCAGCAGAGGCTTTGGAAGCTCGTGCCATTGTGGGGTTGGCCTGGCAGAGGGGCTGTTCTGCTGCAAAGGGCAGGAGGGGCACAGGGCAGTCACCCAGGAGTGACCACAGGGGCCACTCCTTCGGGTTTCAGTGCCAGGAAGAGCTGGATCACCTCTGGGCCACTGGTAGGTTTCTAAATCTTAGGAAAACAGAATCCTGTCTTCATCTTTGGTTTGGCAACTGGGAAGCTCAGAGCCAAAGGGTTAGCCTGCACTCAGCTCTCGGATGTGCTGTGTGTCTGAGTCTCACCCTGACTTTCCTGCCCTTTACCTCGTCGGTCTCCGCTCGTGTGTCATCCACAGCAGAGTGCTGTGAGCCGGCCTGCAAGCCGGCCTGCATTGTGTGGCTTTGCAAACCATCCGGTCCTTTGCTGAACAGGAGTGACTGTTGTAAGGACCTATTGAGCAAGAGGCTTCCATTAAGGTTAAACAATAACCTTGTTGTTTAACCCTTAAACTGTCCCTGCTCCGCTTCCCCCAGGGCACTTAAAAACAAGTCCGGGAAACCAGCCCCAGGTAACAAAGCTCAAATACAAGGGTGGGTCAGGCCAGGTGGAGACAGCCGATCAGTGGGGGCGCATACTGTCTCCCTAGCTACCAAGGAGTATGGGCCCCGCCCTTTGGGCACCTTTTGGGCGCCAGTTCTGACCAAGGTGATAGGCTGGGTCAAATGTCTACTAGGGTAAATTGTAATTCAATTGGTCACCGAGCATGACTGTGCAGCTTTCTCTGCGTGTTACAGCGTCATTGGTCACCTGTGCGTGGCCAGGCCCAAATGCATGGCCTTTGCCCTTGAAAGCTAGTCTGTGAAAGGGAGAGAGGTCGCCCTCTCTTGTAAGAGGTGCGCCCCGAACGTTCTGTTAGATTCTTTTTTTTTTTTTTTTTTTTTATTTGATAGAGATCACAAGCAGAAAGGCAGGCAGAGAGAGAGGAGGAAGCAGGCTCCCCGCTGAGCAGAGAGCCCGATGCGGGGCTCGATCCCAGGACCCTGAGACCATGACCTGAGCCGAAGGCAGAGGCTTCACCAGCTGAGCCACCCGGGCACCCCATTCCGTTAGATTCTTGATGCTTGGCGCAAAATAAAGCTTTGCTTGACCTTCGCTTTATATTAGTCTCGCTCCTTTAATCACGGACCCATTTTTGGGGGGGCATAACAACTGTAAATCCTTTCAAGTGAAACTCTCCCTCCTGTATGGTCTGTGGAGTGTTTTCAGAGCACCGGCATCTGGTGCATTGACGTCTGTTGATGCACGAGGCTGGTGAGTCACTTGCATTGCTGATGTCCTTCTCACCAGGTCACCTGAGATAAGCCCAGACCTGGCTGGCCTGTATCTGGAAGTCTGGGCGCCGTTTTCCTTCCTTATGGACTATATATAGTACAGAGACTTGGCAGTTCCCTTGTTTACGACCTCCCACAGCCTCTGCCCTATTTTTCCATTTATTTCTGTCTCACGTACACAGATGTTTCTGTTATTCGTATGATCACATTTAGTCCTAACGGGCTTTTTGTGGCCGCTCAGGGACTGTGGTGATCGGTGCCCACCACGTCATCATTTACCTGTGTATATTCTCATCACTGTGGCTCCGCTGATCTTAAACCGGGAAAACCCGAAACATTGATGTTCTCACACCATGCAGCCCTTCTGCTCAGCAGAGCCTGGAATCAACCGACGCTGAAGAGGACCCTACAGTGGGCTTTGGTGAGGGGCCAGGCCTCCGGTCCGACACCCACCCTCACTGCGTCCCCGGGCTCCTGTGTAAAGAGGGATTTTCCTGAGACTTAGGGAAAAAATAATGTCGTGTTTTATGCAAAATGAAGGGTAGAGATCAAAGTGTATTTTGTGATAAAACACTGAACCTCATAATTTTTTGAAGGTCACACTTGGCGTATTTATTCTTCCGTGGCTGTCATTTCAGTCTTCAGAAGACCGTGCAGTCTTCCCGACTGATGAAGAGCGAGACGTGTCGTCCTGGAGTTCTGCGGCGAGGCTGACGCGGGGGAAACAGCCAAGTCCAGCTAGAGCACCAGCAGCAGTCATGGGACGCTGAAGCTCTGGTCCAGTGGTGTTGGCTTTCCTGCTGTGTACACAGAGGTCATCTTGGAAGAGCAGGGGCCTGGGTTTATGGCATTTCCTCCCCGTGGCCTGCCACATAGCGCAGCATGAGCGGAAAGTAGACGTGGCCGCAGACGACTTCTTGCCGAACCCAGACTCTTGCCTCCAGGCACCCATGAGAAGCGGGGTGGACAGGAAGAAGCTGGAGCAGCTGTATGACAGGTACAAAGGTAAGCACAGGCTGGGAGCAGGGGGAAGACGGCTGGCCGCTCACTTCCAGCTCCAGAAAATGGAAGGTGTATTCTGGCTTCTTGTGCCGAGTTCACAAGACCTCCAGAAGGTTCTTCCTCCTCTTTCTGGGACTCAGCTGCAACATCCAGCCTGTTGGAAGGGAACTGAGAGCGGCTGGGCTGGGGTGATGGGACAGGGTCTGCCGGCGCAGCGGTGGTGAGCCCGTCCTGGGCAGGGTCCGTGGTGCGCTGCGGGATGCTGTCCCGGGCACACTGCTGTGTGAGCTGGAGGGTTCTGGGGAGGAGGCAGGTGAAGAAGTAACTCTGGCCCCAGGGTAGAAGTCACCTTTCTGCTCACACCGTGCAGCCGCACCGTGGGCCCGGAGCCCCTGCACTGTTGAGGAACCGCAGGGGGAAAGCTCTTAGCAAGGAAACGTTTGCGCTGTGCATTGGGGACCGGTGCTGTTTCTTTGAAATCGGCACTTAGAGTGGAGCTTTCCCTGTCAGAACACGACCGTGCTGCCGGAGTCAGTCTCTGCAACGAGTCTGCACGCGTCGGAGCCCCCGGTGGGCCGTCAGGTGGCATCTCACGCGCCGGTCGGCGCTGGAGTCCATGGCAACAACTAGCCAGGGTTTATCTGTTTTTTCTTTCTACAAGTTTCTGAGGTTAACCTTCTATTTCCAGAATTTAAAGACAAAAAAAACCTCATTTAAACAAGTATTAACCCAAACAGAATAACTCCTGGGCTTTAAATTCTTATTTATGTATTCTTTTCTTATTTATTTATTTATTTATTTATAAAGATTTTATTTATTCATTTGACAGACAGAGATCGCAAGTAGGCAGAGAGGCAGGCAGAGGGAGAGGAGGAAGCAGGCTCCCCGCTGAGCAGAGAGCCTGATGCGATGCCGTCTGGCTCCCAGGACCCCGGGATCATGACCTGAGCCTAAGGCAGAGGCTGTAACCCACCTTTTTTTTTTTTTTTTTTTTTTTAATCCTTGGCACAAAAACATACTCTGGTAGAAAGACCAGATTTGTTTGAAAAATGAACATTGGTTTTCAAAATGAAAAATCATGGTTTTTAATAAGCTTTAATGTGGTTTAAGTGTTTTTGGCTAAGTTAATTGTGGAGCTAATTTTGTGAATCACGTGCTATGCGGATTCCTGAAATGATTCAAATGTGTCTTTAAAAATACTTAGAGCTACTTCTGTAGTTTAAGCAGCATCTTTTTATCATTTAGTTTTATTCATGCACTTCTTGTCATTTAAAGTAGACACATTATGCAGTCATCTTGGGGTCTAGAAATAAATCTGTTGTTCAAAGATTGGAGAAGATGAGTCGGTTGTTATGTTAATGTATGCAAATGAGCGAGCACTTCCGCAGTTGCAGTTCGTTTAAAATCTTGTTCCCAGCGCACCTGAGATTTATGAGCCGGCACTGAGGGCAGGTGTGCCCTTTAGGGCATCTGGGACTGTGGGAGCTCTGGGCAATAGGAAGGGTGAGAGCAGAGGCCGCAGGACAGCAGTTCTCTCCTTATACGGGCAACAGGCTGCAGGAAGCCTGTGCTCTCGTTTGTTTAAATTACAGCATACATTTTATTTTATTTTATTTTATTTTATTTTATTTTATTTTATTTTATTTTGGTGACGACATGTTTATAAAAATGTAGCATATAGTACTTAAGTGACCACAGTTAAATTTTGTATGATGGAAGAAAAGTGTATCACATTTAATCTTCATTTGAGCAAAGAAGCTACAAATTTTCTATTGGTACCTTCCCAATAGCCAACAAAATTAACACTTGAGCCATGATGATGTATTAATATATACGCATTCTGTTGGAAATTACTAGTCCTAGTTTGGCGAGGTCTCACTGAGATTTTTCTAAGAGATTTTACTATTTGATTTTCTGATAAAGAAATGCTAAATTCCTTAATTTCATTTCTACCAGAAATGGGAAGTGAGGAAGTCCTGAGTTTCTAAGCTATTAAATGTGGATGCATGAACTAAATGATTTTGCAACCTAAATGTACAGTAGCACTAAAATTATAGCAAATGAAATCCCACTTTAAAAAGAAAAACATCAGTTTCTTGTTTTGGCAGTGTTGTGGCAAAAACTTCCAATATTATAAACACTTTACAGATGCAGCATTTTTTTTAAAATTGCAGATTTCTTAAAATTTTTAAGTAATCTCTGCACCCAGTGTAGGGCTCAAACTTATGACCTTGACCTAAGAGTCACAAGTTCCCCGCCTCGGCCAGCCCCCGCCTGCAATGCAGTGGTTTTGGTAGAGTTTGCCTTTGGGCAAACTAGAATTGTGTAAACTGGAATTTTTATTTTACTTTATGGAAATCAAATATTTTTTTAATGATGAAGTCTTCTCAAAGAAGTTGCAGTACTCATTTTTTCTTCCCCTGAAGTCCAGTGACCTCGATGTTTAAAATAGGGCTTTTTTCCGTGTAAATTACTATTTATTGCCGTTCCACACACAGTAAAAAATCGTGTTCCATCGGTTGATGTCTCCAAGACGTGCTTGGTCGGGCTGGGACTCCAACCATCCCTGTTAGTGCTACTTTTCAAAACAGCAAAATTTCTTTCTCTCTTGATTTTAACTGTAGACCCACAAGATGAAAATAAAATTGGAATTGACGGGATTCAGCAGTTTTGTGATGACCTGAGCCTAGATCCTGCTAGTGTCAGTGTTTTGGTCATAGCCTGGAGGTTCGGGGCAGCGACACAGTGCGAATTTAGCAAAAAGGAGTTTGTGGCTGGTATGACAGAGCTTGGGTGAGTAAATTGGTCTCGGTTTAAATGTTTTCAAAAAGGATGGTACTTTCAACATTATTTTTCAACAACCTATAAACATTAATTTCAAATTAATTTATTTTCTGTGTGTATCTTATAAATTTTTTGTGCCTCTAATCTGCTCTATTAAGCCTTTCCGAGTAAAGTTTTATTTAATACTTTAATTCAGATTAATCCCTTTTGTAATTTTTTTCTTTTTTCTTTTTAATTTTTATCCTTCCAGTTTTGACTGTACAGCAGACATCAGGGTGTTTTTGTTTTCAGCCATTCGATTCTGGATTCTGTGTCCTAAATGTATTATTTGTGTTGCTATGTTAATCATCAATAAAATATCATTTTGGTTTTTTGCTTGTAACACTTCTCTGTTCTACTCACAGGGTGGGAATAAAAACTTCATTAATAGCTTAAGATGTTTCTCACTTGTCAGATAAGTCAGAGAAGTAAATGAAAGCATGTGACACGAATGTCTTTTAATCGTTAAGCTTACTGAGCTATCTCATAGGGTAGTATAAATGCCAACTTGCTTGCCTTGCTGATACTGTGATATTTCAGTGTCGACAGCTTAAACTGGCTTATTTTTAGCTGCTGAAGGAGCTGGAAAGTCTAAGTTAAACATGTTGTTAAGGCATGGATTATACAGCATCCCAGGGGAAAAAATAGAACATTTTTTTTTTCTACTAAACTGATGAATCTGTGATATTTATCAGCCTTGTCTGTGAGATTACAGACACTTTGCAGGACTAACCCTATCGCTGCTGGTTGTGTAAAACCAAACCAAAGACGTCGTGGTGACTCCTGCGCGACAGTATGTGGCTTCACGTTCTGTGCGCCAGGAGCGCCGCAGAGGACTCAGGGAATGTTTGGGATGGAAACACCTGTTAAAGCAGCATTCTCTCGGCGCCGGGCTGCCCTTTATCCCATCTGCTGGAAGCTCCCCAGATGGGAGATTTGGGAATTAAATGCTTCTTCTGGAAACACTTACTGCCATTTCTTAGGCATTATCTAGAAATATGTTGTACAGGTAAATTTTAAAAATTCCTCTTATCCTACTAAGTGTTAAAAGTTAAAAACGTATTTTAAAGATTTTGAGTGTGAACCTTCCCAAAACATGTTGGACAAATTCATGCCTCCCTGCGCGGAGTACACAGCGTGTGACTGAAGATGGTAAGTTCGCACTGAGCAGAGGCGCTGCGCTCCGGTCTCACAGGGCGGGTGAGAGGGACGGCCCTCGGTAGGCCCTGCAGGACCGTGTGCGCAGTGCAGTACTTAGTACATCGTAGAGACATCCTCGGTGCTTTTAGGGAGGTTAAAGGTGGTTGTCGTCTAAACAGCACTAAGCCTTAAAAAATACTTTGGGTTTATGTCGGCTCCGTTACTATTTTTCACACGTTTCCCCGGCCGTTAACTCGTGACAGTGGTGGGAACACCTCTGTTTAACAGTCGATGCTACATCCTTGCTCTGGGGGCTTGCGGATTCGTAAGTGACCTGAGTAAATGTTGTGAGATTCCTTGACGTCGTGAAAACAAGAAGTGGACGCGCTGTGCACCCGCTTCTGGACTGCGCCGTACTCGGTGGGCCTCCCCTTGGCCCCGCGGCACAGGGGCTTTGCCCCTGTAGCACTGCGCAAGTCTCGAAGCGAAGTCGTGGAGTCTTCCTACTTCCATCTGAAGATTGCTTATCAGTGTTTGTCATTCCGATGGGGAGAGAAGATTCCTTTTAGCCGCTGACACTGAGGTTACCGGGTGAGCCTGAGACCGCGTCTGCTCGGGCCACGGCTAGAGATCGTGGGGGCTGGCTTGCACTCCTGTACAGGACACAGAACGCTCTAAAGTTCTCAACAAAACGTGGGAGAGTGTCTTTATTAAAACCCAGATCCAGGACAGATTTTTAGAGAAGGGATAAAAAGCGCCGTAACGGGGAAACGGCTGAGTTGGGCTTCAGCACAGTTAAAAGCTCTCCTTAAGAAAAGACGCTGTTAAAAAGGCAGAACAGTGGGAGAAAATACTTGCTCTCTTTGTGTATGTTACAATCATTATAAAAATGGCAGAGAGTGTGTGATTTATGTATAACTCCTAACTAACAGAGCAAGAATAAAGTGATAAAAAATTCAATCCAAAAGAACATGAGATAAAGAAAGAACATAAGGAAAATCAGCTGAACGCAGGACAAGCCGCAAGCACATGATAGAATGGAGGCTTGGAAGCCGATGTGTCAGTATTTACATAATCACATGAAGTGTAGCTGAACTAAATGCTGGATGGATCTTAGAAAATAACTTGTGGATACGTTTACCGTAGATGGGGTTAAAACATCAGGACACAACAATTTGAAGGATAAAAGTTGATGGAATTTGCAAACATTTAACCAAAAAAAATCTGGTGTGGCTATGTCAATATTAAAATAAGCATTAAAGCAAGAAGTAATTCTAGGGATAATGAAGGACGTTTCATTATGAGGAAAGGTTTATTTCACATGGAAGCCAATGAATTATTTAAAGCAAAAATAAGCACTATAAGAGAAAGATACAAATATACAGTCAAAATGGGGAATTCTCACACACATCTTAGCAACTGATAGAATGAGGAGGTGAAAAATCACTAAGGAAATAGGAAATTTGGGTGGCGCTACCAATGGCCTAATGGACGTACTTGGAACATGGCTTTTGATGTTGAAGAACACATATTCTTTTCAGAAGAGGAGTAGACCATTTATAAATATGGATTACAAACTGTACTGTAAAATAAGTTGCAACAAATTTCAAAGGATTAAAATGATACAAAGTATGTTCTGACCACAATACAGTTAAGGTAGAACAAAAAGATAACTTGATAGGTTGAAATGTGTGCGGTTATCGTATACTCCTGAACAACCCTTGGGAGTAAGAAGACGTTACAGTGGAAATTAGAAAATACTTTGAATCATGAAGAAAACACTACACATGAAAACTTGCAGGATTCAACTTCTTAAATGCGTATTTTAGAAGGAAGAGTTGAAAATCAGTAAGGAAAGCATCCATCTCAAGAAGTAGAAAAAGAATAGGAAAATTAAAGAGTGCAGAGGGAATTAATTTTTTTAAACAGACAGTAATTTAAGGAAATAGAAATGAAGCTAATAGAATCCATAAAGCCAGAAGGTTGCCATTTGAAAACACTTACAAAAATATTAGGTAACAAATAACCAACATGGAATGAAAAGGGAGACATCCCTGTAGATGCTATAGATGGTGAAATGTAAGGATATATTACCAACAGCCCTCTGCTAGTAAATGTGAAAAACTGGGTGCAAGAGAGGATTTCTCTTAAAAATACAATTTACTGAAATGGACACATCAGTAGTTCTGTAGCTCTTAAATTTGAACTTGTAATTTAAAATCTTCTCAAAAAGAAAACAAATGGCCAGGATTGGTGCACCAGCACATCCTACAAAACATTTAATGAAGAGAATACCACCAACTTCACACAACCTCCTTAGAGAGTCATAGCGGAAGAAACACTTTCTGATTTGTTTTGAGGCCAACACAACCTGGATAACAAAACCCAGAGAAGATATTCTAGGAAATGCGCTGCACAAGCAAGCCCAAGAGGATGTGTGAGAACGGACAATTATTGGCCACTCCCAGTCCTGAGATTCAGAAGATGCATAAGGTGCAAAAATCATAGACAAATTATCAGCTAACTAAATCCATTCCCCAAAACAAATCAACCAAAAAACCAGGATAATTTGTCATGACAAAGTTTGTTATAGCCCAGGATTATGAGATTTGTTAAACAATACAAAGTCACTCAGTGTCCTGTATTAACAACAGAAAGGGGGGAGTTATCTCAAATCCATAAAATGGGTTTGATAAAATTCAATTCCATTCATAATTTTTTGACTTGAAAAAATGAAAAAAAAAATTTTTAATTTGAAAAAGAGGGAAATTGGCACAAACCAGGAATACAAGGGACTGTCCTTAAGCTGACCTCCGATTCCTTCCAGATCCTACAGGATATACATTTAACTGGAACATGAATGCTACTTTTATCAGCGTTGAACAGGAGGTGTTAGCTGGTCTGATCCATTTGTAGAATATTCAAATCAATAAGTGAGTTTAGCCAGACTGCAGGACCAAAGATGAGCAAACAAAAATCAGTCTTATTTTAAGAATGCTGAATGCAACAACACGACAAAACAAAGTGAATTTTAAAAATTTTTAAAATTGTTTTCAGTAGCATCAGAAATAAAAAACTCCTAGGATAAATCTGATTAAGGTGTGTGCTACCTCCGGAGAGTAAATAACTCAATGAGACGCAGGAAACCTGAATAAATAGGGACATACACTCATTTGTAGATTGGAACCGTCAGTATTTTATCCCTAAATTTGTCTATGAACTCAGTGTCATATCAATCAAAACCCCAATAAGTAGTAGTTTGTGTACTTTGACAGATGGATCTGGAATGTGTATGAAAATGCAGTCAGGACTAGCCAGCAGTTCTTAGCAAGGGGAGGGTCCACTCTCTCAGCTAATAGGACTTTTCAAGCTACAGTAATTAAGACTACACGGCACTACTGCGGAGGTAAATGGGCCAGTGGGACAGGGTGGGGAGCGAGAAACAAATCCACGTACACAGGCACCCAGACGTATTGCCAAGGCAGCACTTCAGAGAAGTGAGGAAAGGAACCTTTTCAGTAAATGTTTCTGTGAGCCTTGGCTACTCACACGGAGGAAAACTTAGCCTGATCCCTACCTCCCGCCGTAAAAAATGTAAAATCATGTAAAAAAAAAATGTAAAAAATCAGTTCCCAGTGGGTCGTAATTGTCTGTGTGAAAGCCTAAAGGCAAGAGCCAGAAGCCTCTGGGAAAATCGAGAATATCTTTTGATGACCTTGCTTAGGGAAAATCTGAACACATCAAGCAAACACTGTGAAAAGGGAGACTGATAGGATGTAAGAACTGATCGTCAAGAAACACCACCAAGGAAGTGAAAAGGCAGCCCACGTTCTGGGAGAGAACTTCAACCAAGCTTAGCTGACAAAGGCTTGTGCCCTTCATGTGGAAACAAAGCCTGGGAAACAATAGGAAAAAGATACCGAACTGAAAATGGGCAGGAGGCTTGGCAGGCACTTGACAAAAGAGAATTTCCAGATAGCCAGTCACGGCACAAGGCTTACCGACGCCCGGGAAGTAGAGGTTAAAACTACAGCCGACTGTGAAACGGCTAAGGTAAGACACAGTCACACGTGACAGCGGAAATGGGGCGAACAGGAGCCCTGCCGTCCTGCTGGCGGGGGTGTGAGGCGGACAGTCTCTGGAAACAGTGTGACACCACATCACTGGAGCTTTGTGGACCTGCTGACCCAGCCGGCCCACTGGGGCTTGTGCCTAAGCCAGCACACGTGCGTGTGCACCGGGATGCATGTATGGAGACCCTTTTAACAGCCGTCTTTGTTCCCAGAAAACTAGAAGCAGCCAGAAGAGTTAACCACCCGTGGGACACGTAAGTCAGGAAATCTGAATGCAGGGGCGTGTGCTCGGCACAGAGGACTTCCCTGAGCCGGCAGACCGGGGCCTCACAGACTCGGCGCGGAAATCACACCGTGAGTTCCGTGATGGACCGTCGGGGTCGGGGTAGCTAACTGTTAAGCACTGCTCGTTTGGGGTGATGCAGGCACATGGGAGGGCCCGGAGCAGCCCCCCAGAGGGAAGGCCAGTGCTGGGGAAGGCGCTGCCCCAACCACCCTCCATGGGGGTCCCGGGAGCTGTAGTTCTGCACCTCCTGGGCTCACGGCCACTGCCGCGGCCGTTCTGCTCCCTGCAAAGCCCCGCCGAGTGGGGTCACGCATCTCCGCAGCCTGCTCGTACTTCTGTGCTGGGGAGTCGAACTATAAAGACACATTTTACGGTTTCCTATTCTACATTTCTGCTCTAAAGGCTTTTTAATACTCTTTCTTATAATTTTTAAAAAAGATTTTGTTTATTTATTTGAGAGAGAGAGCACATGGGACAGGGAGAGCAGGAGCAGGGGGAGGGGCAGAGGCAGAGGGAGAAGCAGGCTCCCCGCCGAGCAGGGAGCCCGATGCAGGGTTCGATCCCAGGACCCTGAGATCATGACCTGAGCTGAATGCAGTTGCTTCACTAAGCCCCTAGGCACCCCACTTTTTAATATTCTTAAAGGTTGTTGACTTCTTGGAGGAAAATCCAGTTTTATTATTTATTTACTTATTTTAAGGTAATTTTTTTTTTTTTTTTTTTTAAGATTTTATTTATTTGTCAGAGAGAGAGAGAGAGAGAGAGCGAGAGTGAGCACAGGCAGATAGAGTGGCAGGCAGAGGCAGAGGGAGAAGCAGGCTCCCTGCTGAGCAAGGAGCCCGATGTGGGACTCGATCCCAGGACTCTGGGATCATGACCTGAGCCGAAGGCAGCCGCTTAACCAACTGAGCCACCCAGGCGTCCCTAAGGTAATTTATTTTTTAAATTCCAGTCTAATTAATGTATTGTTCTAGTAGTTTCAGGTGAACCACGGAGCTATTGAACAGTCATGCACCTGACTCAGCGCTCATCCTGATAAGTCCCCGCAGTCCCCTCCCCTGGGTCGCCCCGTCCCCACCCAGAAAACCCAGTTTTCCAGCAGCGGCTCTGTGTTCCATCATGCTCGGAGTTCTGAGCTCAGCCGGAAGGAAGTGACCCCAAGCGGAGGAGCTTGCGGGTGGCCCAGCGGCTCGGCGCCCCGAGGGGGCCGGGCAGAGGGGTCCCTCCGTCATGCCCGTCTGTCGTCAGGGCCGGGCCTGCGTGTGGGTCAAAGTGGGCCTGTGCGCCAGCTCGCACAGGGACGGCAAGCAGTCGTGGGCTCTGTTTTTCCCTTTATTTCTAGTCCGGGCCTAACGCGTGGTGTAGCATTCGCGCACCACCGCCTGGAGGTCGGAGGGTCGGTGTCCGAGCGGTGCTGTGCGGCCATCACCACAGGCGGTTCTGGAATGCTGGGGTCCATTTCGCCGGGGCAGGGGCCCGCCAGCAGTCCGCCTCCCGGACCCGAGCCTCGGGCGGCTGCAGCCCGCGGGAAGGTGCGGCTGCCCCGGCCACGGCGCGCTCTGTCTCCCCGCAGGTGCGACAGCACGGAGAAGCTGCGGGCCCTTCTGCCGAGACTGGAGCAGGAGCTGAAGGACCCGGTGAAGTTTAAGGACTTTTATCAGTTTACCTTTTCCTTCGCTAAGAACCCCGGGCAGAAGGGTTTAGGTGAGTGTAAAGTGCACCGTCGCGAGAAGCCACATCCTCGTGAGACCAAGAGGGAGTCCGACCAGCCCCGTGTCAGTCCTGCCCCCGCAGGGCTCTGCCGTAGCCGTCTCCTCCCGGCGGCTTGCACCACGCACGGGCGGGCCGCCCTCCACCCCCGCCACGCGGTGGTCACTCTCCACTTCTGGGTTTCAGTATTTAAATGTCAAAATGTAAACTGATTTGCAAGTGCTCTCTGTTCTGTCGCATTGACTCACGGGTCAGAGAAATCAATCCGTGTCGACAGGAGTGTTTGCCTCAGGAGGTGTGTGACCTGCAGGTGGGACTGTGGGGACCAGCCAGGGGACGGGAGTCCTGTCCTGGTCTGGAGGCATAACACGGTTCTGATGGGCCCTGGATCACATGTCCATGTTTCTTTCCGACTCGAACAGTTGTCCTCTAATATAACTTATTTTGGGAAATTCCTAACTTAAATTTTCAGTCTGTTTTGGTTTCTTTGAGGGCTTTATTCTGCTTATTTTCATTTGTTTTTCCTCCTGAGTACCATATAATTTATTTCTGTGTAATGTAACGGATATGGTTAGTTCAGTAAAATGTCTTACAGGTTTAGAGCAGGGCCTTATGTGGTCTTTAAATAGGCTTCAGCAGGTGTATTAGAATGTTTTGAAGAAGGCGTTCTCAAATATAAAGCACTATTATACAGTAACCAGATTTAAGTAGGAAACCAAAAGGGGCTTGAGAATCCATGGATAGGAAAACCCATTGGAAACCGCTGATTTCAGGGCCCAATTTCACTCGTGCACGTTTGCAGGTGTGTGAGCCGTAAAGCTTCTTACCTTCTGTCTCCGTCTCAGACGTTCTTCCTTCTCCTGTCAGCATATCAAATGCAGGCGCACGTGGAGAGAGCTTCTGTCCCAGAGGGGGGCGGGCAGGCTCCTCTGTCCCCCCAGGGAGGGGAGCTGTGTGACTTCGGTCAAGCTCACTGTGACCATTGGCTGATTGGAGCGTCATCTTGCCCTGTGCAGTGGGGTCTTGATGACATCAGCCCCTGCCTTTTGCTCTCGCTCTGACACAGACAACGTTCGCCTCCTACCTGCCTGCCTCAGAGCCAGCTGGGAGGCCTCCGTCCGCGGCCCTGGCTGTCTGAGGACACTTTGCACCTCCGCTTTGCTTTCGTCTGAAAGATCACGGCTCTGTTCCCAGCGGTACAGACTTACACACCCAGAAAATTCCATCCTCATAGCTGTCACCACCATGGCACCGTGGCAGGGCCAGGGGACCGCCAGGGAAGGCAGTGTGGTGTATAGGGACAGCTTCCGAGGTGTGCGTGGCCCTCAGAGGGGCCGTCTGCAAAAGAGGCACAGGCTGGGGGAAAGCCGGGGGTCCCAGGTCGCTTCCTAAATTACCCACCCTACCATCTGGGCTAGCAGGCCTGGATGACCAGCCTCTGGTTTGTCTAACAGAATGAGTAGTGCCTTTAATTGTGTTAGGACAGCTAAGAAAAACGGGTAAAACATTAACTGCCTCCGTGACACCCCGTAAGGTGGCTGGTCTGCTGCGTGGTGGTGCTGGTGTGTGCCTGGGGCTGTCCCAGGCCAGCGCAGACGCGCCTTCCGGCCTGCAGGGAGACTAGGCAGTGAGGGCCGTCTGCGTAGGCTCGCCTCTGGCCATCTTCTGTTCGGGACGCCCGCCACGGCTTCTGCAACTGCCCACATCCGTCTGCCCGCGTGGCCACCTCTGTCGTTCTGTCACGTCCGACGTGGAGGACGCTGGCAAGGAGATGCGTCACTCCCAGCGAACGGCTCATCTAGGGACGGCAAGATAAACACTTGCTTCTGTGCCTTTTTCCCAGGCCGAGATCACGGGCCGGTTCCCCGGCGTCCTCGGGAAAACCCTCGCAGCTCCCGGCTGGCTCTGCCGGATGAGCTGCCTTCCCTGTCCGCTGCTTTCCCTCAAGCCACTGCCCGTCGGGCCTCTTGGCCGGGTCCTCCTGGCCTAGCTCTTTCCGAAGCGCTCTGCCACGTCTGGCTCCTGAGCTTCGTCTCCCGCGTCCCCGCACGTGTGCTCTTGTCCCCGCGTCCTGTCATTTCTTGACGTGTGCACCTGCTTGAAACGGAAGGTCGCGCTTTCCTGGACTGCCCATCTGTTTGCATTGTCGTGTTTGCTTAGGATGACGTGTCATGCTTTTTGCTCACTCATTTCCATGTGGAATTACTTTCTTGGGCTTCTAGGATGCTGGTTCGGGGCAGCTCCTCACCCAGCGAGCGCCGGACCCGCCCCTGACGCCGCCGGCCGCCCGCCTGGCCTGTGCAGTCGACTCCCGCGGTAGCCCCCGGCGTGTGACCTGCTGTGGCTCGTTAATTCCTCTTACCGCGGTGCTCTCCAGGCTCACCGGGGCTGCGTGCTGTCCCTCCTCCTGAGGCTGAAAGACCGTCCCCGCGCGTGCCACGTTTTGCTCACACGCTTCTCCACGGCGACACTCGGGTCGCGTCCGGCTCTCACCCGCTGTGAGGAACGCTGCCACGCACGCGGCTTGTCGCTTGGCTGCTCGAGCCCCTGCTTCTCCACTCCGGCCCTGCTGGCACGTGGGCGGCTGCGGGGCTGTGCCACGAGGCCGGGCTGAGGTTCCCGAGGAGCCACCGTACTGTTTCCGCTGCGGCCCCTCCTGACCTTGTCGCTGGCCGAGCCGCGGCGCCGTCTCCACGTCTCTGCCCTCACCTGTTACGTCCTGGGGGTTTCGATGTGGGGTTTTCCTGTTCTCTACGGTAGCCCTAATAGGTATGCCCAAGACTCTTCTTCTATGGGCCGACATTTTACTGTGGAGCTAAAACCTGTGCTTTATCATGTCTGTTCCGAGCCACTCCTTTCCCAGAGGCTGCGAAGTAACCCTTAGAGTTTACAGCCTGTGGCTAGCGGTGCCGGGCGTGCTCCGGGCTTTTCTGGAGACCGACGCTTGGTGCTGGAGGGTCTGGCTGGGCTCGTGCCCTGCCCGCGGCACCTGTAAGAAGGCCCCTCGTTTGGGGAGGACCGGCGCCCTTTCTGCTGTCGGGCAGGATTTCTTCCTAAGCTGCTTCTCTCCTCCTGACTTCTCTCTGTTTCCTGCTTTTCCCTGTGTCCTACTCACCGAACCAGAAATGCCCCCTCCGCGCGCTCCTCAAGTTTGGCTAACTCGGGTCTGAGCTGATTATTGTGCTTCCTGAGGGAAGCTTTGTTTAGAGCAGCTTCATTCTTGGATCTCATTTCATTTCAGTTTTCAGAGTGATAATTAGTTTGATCCAAATTTCAAAATGGCGGCCGTGAGACGGCGGCCCTCGTGTCTGCTTCATTCTGTCGCTGTAGGGTCCCAGCGTAGCTAAGTTTCCGTTAGAAATGCTTCCTCACGTGTGTTGCTACTTTGCCGCATACGGGATTCTTCCCTTTTGATGCTCGAAGGGAATCGGCTGCGTTCAGCGGGACGGGCAGCTGCTGCTCGGGAGAACGTCTGTCTGGCGATTGCCGGGGCACCTTGCCGGGGCGGAGAACCGGGAAGGAACCCGCCCAGCGTGACTTTTGATCTTGGGCGGCGCCCAGCGAGATCCGCAGGCCCGCAAGCCCGCATCACCTGGGGGCCCGCCCGGAGTGCGGGCTCTCAGGCTGCGCCCCACACCCGCCAGCTCCTCAGAGCGTAGCGGCTTCCCGCAGCCGTCCTCTGTGGTTCCACGGGATTCTCTGGGCCACGGATTTAGGCAGAACTCCGCCCACGGCTCTTCTGCGTTGGCATGGAGTTCTCGGAGGGGTCTCCTGGCCTGCAGGCCCCTCCCGGCGGGGAAGGGGCAGGGATGGAGGCAGGGCAGGGGGCGGTGGGGGGGTGCATCTCGGTTGACAACCTTTCAAAGTCACGAGGGTCTCCGTGTTCGACCGAGGGCGGCAGGCGGGGGCTAGCAAGCCATCTCCTCTGTCCCGTGCGGCCAGTCTGCAGACTTCCTGGCCGTCTCTTTCTCATTAAGACTCCAGCGTATTTAAGACTGAGAAAGTCTGTATTGACTTTAAACAGGGGGAATATAGGCGTTTTATGTAAAGTTGGTGCTACTCAGTCTTTGCTTTGCTCATGCGGTTTTCCTGGGCATCTCGGGTGACAGCTTCGCTTTTCTGTCTGACTCGTTTAACCCCTGCACCCCGCGTGGCGCTCAGACTTGCAGCCCTGAGACAAGGAGTCGCACGTTCAACCGACTGCGCCGGCCAGGTGTCCCTGCACTCCTGCTTCAGTCAGTTGTCCAAGTGGGACCAACCAAGAATTAGATGAAAGTTTTCTGAAAAGTGGTTCATTGGATATTTTGCATTTAAGAGAATCTGTTACCCTAAGTTTTTATTTGTCTGTTTTTCACATTAGTGCATCCTGACGTTTGGATGTAAACACGTAATTAGGAAACCGTTTCAGCACAATTGTGCTTTATTGTGCAAAGGCGGCGCGCACCTGAGATGAAAGGTTGTCGGCTCAACGGGCAGGCTCAGCTCAGCCCCTTAATGCACTTGCTACGTCAAGTGCGCAGAAAGAAAAAGATGTTTAAGTTACAGTAAGCAGAGAACGAGTCAGTATTCCAACAACTGGGGCTTAAGATAGCATCCTGCAGTCCTAGAATTCAGCGACCCTGTTCCATAAGACACCATCTTCCCCTGAGCCGTGCAGCGGGGTCCGTGTCGGGGAAGATGGACGGTGTGGACTCTGATACCCAGTCTAGAGCTAAATGTCCGTCCGTGGACATTTTCTCCCCTGCCGTGACCTTGAGAAAGGTGGAGATCTCGTAGTGCGTGTGTGGCTTACCTCCGAGTCTGGCTCTTTGCGCTGCTGTGGTGGCAGATGGCAGGGCCACTTGGGAGGCACCAGTAATAAATGACATGTGCAAATTGTGTCCAGGTCGGTCCAGTCAGGTGTGAGGAAAGCTCAACGTATACGAGGATGCATGTCTCCGGCACCGGTGTGATGACCGTTCGCACGTCTGAGTCACAAACGCGTAGACCCCCCGAGCTCTCACATCACAGTTTTGGGAACATTGTTCCATAGGGGTTGGGCCTCATCTGACTCGTGGGTGAGAGTGCTGAGTTTTATCGATTGAGTGAATATCAGTGCGGTAGGAAGTGGTCACGTTTTGGGCAGTGGAAAAAGAAATTAGGATTTATTAACTGCTCTTTCTCTTTTTTGCCAGATTTAGAAATGGCTGTTGCATACTGGAATTTAGTATTACCTGGGAGGTTTAAATTTTTAGATCTCTGGAACTCCTTCTTATTGGTAAGTGTCCTCCTGCCGCTTGCTACGTGTGCCCAGTGGGAGGGGTCAGCCGATCACAAGGCTGTGTTGTCTGATCGAGGTGTTCCGGACGAGTGGTGGGTCATAGGAGTTCCGAACAGTGGCCACAAGGCCACGCTGCCGTGCAGAGCGCCATGGCCGTGGAGCTCCAGGCAGGGTTGTCCCAAGGCCCATGTCCGATCAGTTCAGGGAGCAATGCACAGACCCCCCAGGCAGGCTTTCAGACGCCCTACAGACCTGGGCAGTCCCCCATCCGCCACCTTCTCTGAGGGACACCAACTAATCCTGTGCTTCCTCCAAGAAGCTTGGAATTCCTGAAGAATGCATCAGGCACACACGCCCTGGACGCTGACCCTGGCCCCAGACTGGATGGTTACCCGCTGTCCAGCACGCTCGTAGTCTGACACATTTTTAAACGTGGTTATGATGCCCAGAAGGAAAAAGGAGGGCTAGCTGGCCCCTTGGAGACGGCCTGTCTGTGCTGGAGGCGGGCCTCTGAGCGGCGCTGGGCCTCAGTGGGGCAGCCTGTCCTCACCAGGAGGAGTACGGGAAGCAGGTGTCACAGTGGGAAGCGTGTGGAGCCTGGGGTCTTGCTGCAGGATAGTCACGTGACGTCACTGGGCCCAGACCTACCGTGTCACTTACTCCATGAACGTGTGAGGGGGCGGGCCTTCTCGCAGCACAGACCCCGGCCCATCCGGGGCCCAGCCTCCCCCAGGGGTCCCGTGTGATTAGGGGCCTCCTTGAAGCAGCGTGGGAAAGCCAAGACGCCCGTCACGTTGACTCTGCTCCACCACTTACTAGTTTGGGGCCAGCGACCTCCGTGGCCGACGTTCCCAGAGATGGGGAGGCAGGCGGGAACTTAGGAACGTCGCCAGAGCCCTAGCAGGAGAGCGGGTAGAATCTCGGTGGAATGCTCCCAGGGCACGGGGGCCGCTGCTGAGTCGAGGCCTGACACGTGGCTTTAGAGAAATGCACAAAGACGGGGTGAGCAGGGTGCGGGGTCCCTTGAGAGGGGAGCACTGTGCAGCCCGGGGAGGGTGGGAGAGGACCGGGCCTGCCGGGCGTGTAGGGCAGGACCCCCGGGGGGCCGCCTGCAGCTCAGGTATTGAATTTCATGCTTTTAGACCATCCCCCTTCCTGGCATAGAGGGAAATAAATCGTGTCCAACTGCAGTTTGCCTCTCGTCCTGCGTTGGGTCTGAATCAGTGGGCGTGAGGTAGGGATTTAAAGTACTTGATTGAAACGTAATCTTGGTATTTCAAATGTTTATTCTGTTTTTAAATAAGTCTACTCTTGCCTGTTTGCCTGCCGGCCCTGTGTAGTTCCAGATTCATCCGGAAGCCTCCACTGTCCCTAACGTCCAGCAGCGCGTGTGGTGCGGCTCAGTCCACGCCAGACTGCGGACCAGGCCAACTGGACGGTCGGACTCCAGAGGGTCAGGTCTGTTTCTCACGTCTGCGGTTTTTTCTCTCATGTATTAGGAACATCACAAACGATCAATCCCAAGGGACACTTGGAACCTTCTGCTGGATTTTGGAAACATGATTGCAGATGACATGTCTAACTATGACGAAGAAGGTACGGGAAGTCCTGCTGCTTCAGGTGGTGGCCAGAACCACGGCCGTGCGGGCTACCCGTCCCTGCCCCCGGGGTGCAGGCCAGTGTCCCCCCACCCCCGGCTCCAGGCCCGCCGCCTCAGTGCAGTGGGGGTGATGACGGTAATGATAGCCTCACTCTAGTGCATCCATCAGCCTCACACAGGAAAAAGAGGGCTTCAGATGCGGTTTCAGTCCAGGGGAGAATGTCCCCTAAACTAAAGCATTTCCAAGGGGGCCGTGCAGGGGGTCCTGTAGCCAACCCCCGACCACCACACCATCCTGTCTGACCCCCTGTCATGCTGCTGACGTGGGTCTGAAGATTCCAGCAGGAACTTGACGTACCCATGATTCCGTATCTCGTGGTCCCTCTGCCACCTGTCTCAGGACAGCTGGTCAGGGAGCATTTGCAGGCCCGCTGTCCTGGGTGCCATGCCACATTGGGGAGGGAGGCACAGTCTCGGCGCCCAGCCTGGGGGCGGCCTCTGGGGCACCTCCTCACGTCCCTGCTCTTGGGGCTGCTCAGTGAAGGCTCACCGCCTAGGCGTGCGTGTCTGTGGGTGTCCTCCGCCCGGGCACAGAGCTGCCGCTTGCCAACCGCGTGTGAGTAGATGGGTGGATGGTTGGCTGTAGGCAGAAGCCCAGCTACCGGGAGCTTAGCCGCGGTGGCAAGACGCAGCTCGTGTGCAGAGCAGCCAGCAGCTTACAGCGAGTGCGTATCTGCCGGCGGGGGTGTCCCAGAATCTGGGGTGGTCCGGGCCACGGGGGATGTGGGGGCGGCTCAAGCTGGAGGGGGATGGCCCAGGGAGAAAAGAGCACCAGCTCTGGCCAGAGCAGGAAAAATGGGTTTCACTGGCCAATTCCTTCAGAGTAACAGTCTGGGACACAAACTTACTTGACTCTTGGAATGCAGACACCGACTGTGAGAAGACTGCTCTGAATATAAAGCTGTTAGTCTAAATTGTTGATTTAGAAAACAAAACAAAAAAACCCCGTGTGTTTGATTTCCTGTAGGAGCGTGGCCTGTCCTCATCGATGATTTCGTGGAGTACGCGCGGCCGGTCGTCACAGGCGCCAAGCGCAGCCCTTTCTAGGCAGAAGATTACGATGCATCGAGATGCCAAGAGGAGGTGCCTCCCGCACAGGGACACTTCGCCGATCACCGTGCCCGGGGCGCTGGCCCTGGCGGTCACTCTCGCCAGCCGGGGCGCTGGATTGACCTCCCTGGGCTAAAGAAAGGGCTGAGCCGGATGCCGGATGCCGGAAGGAGCGCCTTAGAAGACGCTGCTTTGGGACACCGGCCGTGGTGTCCAGCCCGCTTTGGGAGTCCAGTTAGTCAGTCCCCGTCCGTCCGATGAGGGGACCGCTGCATGGTCTGCATGCTACTCGGGAAAAAGGAACCGGAGCTGTTCGCAGAGCGGCCGGGCCTTCTGCTGCGTTCATGATGTACCGTGATCGCCAGTGGAGACCGGGCTCCCACTGGCTGCCTGTCCTCCCCGTCACTCCCGAAGAGGTGCGACCTTGTCCTCGGCCGTGCCATGCACTTTTGCTAGTCAGAGCTGCTGCCCGGCTGCCCCAACGAGCCTCTGCTGGGATCCCAACATTTTATAAACCTGGTGCCGTGATTTTAAGATTTCTATTTTCTCAATTATCAAATGTCTAGATTTATTAGATCTATTTTTATTCTAATTCCCCATAGATGCTCACGTGAAAGTCATTCGGTGGTTCTCGGTGTGTGGCGGCTTGTGCACTGACGGCACACGTGGGCTGTGACTCCAGGGACGCAACTGTCAACTGTGACAAGTCGTGGGTCTTTTCCTTCCAACGTCATTTGAATGAGTTTCCTAAAAAGTTTTGTAAAGTATGTTTTTTTAAAAAAATGTATTTTATAACATTTAAAAAGACATTTTTCCATATAAAGTTTTTCTTTCACAAGCGACGGGTTATGCATTGGAACGGCATGTGAGTTGCGTCCCTGCAGCAGTCTGGGAGGCCCGTCGCCCACCCCAGGGCCGCGTGCGTGTCGCCTACGTCTCGTCACCTGTCACCCGTGCGGAGACCTCCACCTCGTCTCTGCCGGAAGCCCGAGCTCGGCACGTCGCTGTCTGATTCCTCGTCTGCTGGCAGAGGAGACCGTCCCGCGAGGCCCGCGGCCGTCCGAACGTGGAAGGCCCGTCTGGAGAAAGCTGCGTGTTCTGAAAGTCACGGTGTGGACCCGACCTCGTGCGGAAGGAGCTTCACATCACGAGTTCATGGGACAGACGAGTTGGCGTCACTTCACAGGAGGGAGGAAGTTCGCTTCGGGTCCTCCGTATGTGGACAGTGTCCTGCCATGTGTGCTTGAGTTGGCGTTTCCAGAAGCATCTGGGCCAGCGGGGGCTTGCACACCTGCTGTGTGTGAACTGGGTGTGCTTTGGGAGAGGAGTCTTTCAAACAGTCAGCAGGCTGTGGAGGGCAGGAAAGAGGGCTCGGGGCCTGGACGCCACCATCAGGGCCGCAGTGGCCCCTCGCGAGACTCACGACCGAGTCGTGCAGCTTCTCCTGGGCCTGCACATCCACCGCTGCACGGGGACAAACAGGGCCTTCTCTGCTTGTGAGCCGGGGGTTCGGAGAGAGCCTGGTTTTGTAGAATAAACACCTCCACAAGTTTGAGGCATCCTTTGGGGTCGCGGCTTCCTGCCAGGTAAGTGTTCTGCTCCGAGAGGCTGCGGAGCGTGGTCATCTCGCACAGACCCCGGGGTCACCAGCAGCTGCTACTTCTGAAGACTCAGCGTGGCGGGGCTCCCGTGGCCGCTCGTGGGGACGCAGCCGAGCCTTGGGGCTCAGGCAGAGGCTCTGCAGAGAGCCAGGCTGCTTTTCCTTCTGTGTATTTAAGGCTTGTGTGCAAGTGCCGGGGGCTTCAGAAACATTAAAATAAATTATTTTCTCTGGTGTGGGGAGGTCTGTTCTCGGTTGCTCAGATGCTGGGTGCCCTGGGACCCCCAGGAACCTGGCCCCTCTGGGGACACCCCCGTGGACGGCCTGCACCCCTGCTTAGACGGTCGTGTCCCACAGCGGACAGCCAGGCCAGGTGCTCCTTTCCGTCACCGGCGTGTGCCCACTAAGTGCTTGTTTCCATTGAAGATGAGAGGCTTTCCCTGAGCTATGGGCTCCGGTACCAGAGCCCCGGGAGTGCGGACTGTGAGTGGACGGAGAATGCACCAGCAGCCAAGTGTATGTAATAGGCTTAGTGAAGACACACGACGCAGGGCCCGTCTTCCCACGCTGGGGTCATAGGCACGACTGAGCGCGGCACTCCGGCTGCATGGGGGGCGCGCGCGCCTGTGGCTCCATGAGGTGCCGGAGGCGGTGGGCCGTGCCCACACGGGCCGGGCAGCGTGGGGCTGCTCCTGGCCGCTTCGCGGAAGGTTCCCACGGCCTCAGAGCCAGCAAAAGGGATGGGCCGCAGACGGTGCTGCTCTCTATGGACGCTCCTTGGCCTGCGTGTCTGGGGTGTCTGGTCCCGCTGGGCAGGGAGCACACGGCTTCCCCCCCCAGGACCCTGCTCGCTGGAAGGATGTTCCACAGCCTCCTGGGTCCCAACTGCTGACTGAACAGTCCCGGGCTCAGGTGCGATTCAGCGTCTTGTTCGTGGAAGGAGTGCTCTGGTTCTCAGACGCACTCCTTGGATCCAGGGCTGATGGGCCCTACATCCGGCCTGATACTGACCCGGTCCCAGGCGCCGGCGGCGGGCGGGGACGCTGCTTCTGAACTCCCAGTTTCAACCCCAGGGCCTGGTTCGCACACCCGCACCGCAGCCTCCCCTCCTGTAGTACATCCGCCCCGCGGACCTGGGCACGTCTGCGTGCAGGCTGGGGTCCGGAGCCCGGCCGCCGCGCGAGAGCCAAGGGGAAGACCCGCACCCACAGGCACGCCAGGCGCTTCTCTCCTTGGCCTGCACATCCCCTCGGTTTTCTGACAAACACTGTGTCATCAAAACAGTTTTCCAAAAAGTGAAACCATGCATGGAAAGAATGGAACGCGACGTGATGCTGTCGGGCCACAGAGTCCACGGTCCCATTTCCCCGAAATGCGAGCAAAGACCAGGCTGTTGGGGCAGAGCCCACAGGAGCAGGTGTGCGGAGCGGGCGGCTGCCAGCCCGAGCCCGAGCCCTGCGCGCCCGAGGCACTGCCCTGTGGACTCCGCCCAGGTTGCGGAGGCCAGTGCTCGCCTTCCCCAGCCCCGGCTCTGGCTCAGCGCGGAGAGTTGTCGCCCCGCGGGGAGGTGGCTGCAGCTGTCACGGCTCAGAGCTAGTGCCCTGTTGACGCAGAAGGGAGGGCCGGGACCACGCGGCTCCTCCACAGGCGCCAGAGCAGCAGCGGGGCCGGAGAGGTTCTCATTGGTGCCACCTGCCGAGACGGAAGGGGCGTGCCTGGCCATTTGGGGCTCCTCCCAGCGGCACTGTGGCCACAATGCGGGGCGGGGGGTGGGGGGCACTGAAGGCCACGGCCGTGGAGCACCAAGGCTGGGCGTGGGGCAGCTGAACGGCCAGAGGAGCGGCCTCCGCGATGGAGAAATTCAAGGCTGCGATGCTGCTGGGGGCCGTGGGGGACGCGCTCGGACACAGAAATGCCCACAAGGATAACAGTGCCTCTGGCAGGAAGGTCCCGGAGGGGCCGCAGCGAAGCGGGAGCCTGGACCAGCGGCCACTCTCCCCGGAGACGTGGCCAGTGAGCGACAACACCATCATGCACCTGACGACGGCCGGGGCCTTGACCACAGGTAAGCCGGCCACCCTGCCCTCAGCCGCGGTCCTGCGGGCGCCGGGCGTCTCCACCACAACGACCCCCAACCCCCGCCACCAGCACCCCTTCTCGCCGCCTCTCCGGGTCGTGTCACTCTGCCTGTCCGCGATCGGCCTCCGAAATCTGACTCTTGGTTCACGTCTGTAAACGTGTCTCCAGAGTTAAACCAACTGAATGTCTCGCTTGGGATGTTTCACGAGAGGGTCCAGCTTCTCCCTGCAGGCAGTCAGCCCTCCGGTTTCACTCCGGTTTCACTCCGGTTTCACTCTGAAAGAAGAGAAAAACAATAAGCCCATTGGAAATTTGGGCCCATTAAGATAACGTTGTTTGGGGATTACTTATAATCCCAAAGAGTTTGAGTCTAAACGCCATCTCCCAAATTAGGACTCCGATAGCTGCCTAAACCGCTCGTAGGGAGGCGACGCAGTGAGTCTGGCCGCTGGGGGCCGGGGTCGTGCCGTGTTCCCTGGGCAGCAGGTGGGCAGGGGCGCGTGTCTGCACAACTTTCAGGGAAGCAGCGGAGGGTGAGCACAGCTCTCGGGTTGGTTCCGGCGAACAGGGTGCAAGTCGGGCGGCAGAGAGGCAAGGAGGCCTCGGGGGCCCGAGCCGGGGGGCCCGCCCAGCTTAGCTCTGCTCTCACCGGGCAGGAATGCCATCGGCCGCTGGTTCCAAAATAGCCCGGGCGAGGCCTGGAGCCGCACAGATAAGATAGCTCAGGGGCGCCGAGCGGGGAGCAGCTCCCCGAGTCTGCTCCGCTGGGACGTCCAGTGTCTCCGGTGTCTGTTCCCGGGCTGACCCGCAGCAGGACGCCCACCCACCCCAGGGAGCCGCTCCCGAGGCCAGCCCCGGCCCCCCACCCCGGGCTTTGCTCCCAAACGCGGCTCCCTCCACGGCACCTGTGGCCGGGCGCCCCGCGCGGTCCCGTGTCCTCTCCATGCCCGCCCCGTCTCTCGTGACGGCGGAGTCCACCCACCGCGCATCCGCAGCCGCCCGCGGACCGGTCGGGCTCCGAGATTAGCCTGAGCTCTCTTGACGGAAACGGCAGGATCTGCCCGATGTGAGATGGAGGAAGGGGTGGGGGGCGTTCGAGGCTTCGTTTCTGAGCAGACAAGCCCCGCCTCCGGCCGTGGCACTGGGGGCTGCTGCGTGCCCAGCACCGCCTGGCCTGCCGGTCTCGAGGGGTCGCTGGAGAGAGCGCCCAACCCAGAACCTCCACAAACCGCAGCGGTTCTTCTTCAAGTCACTAAAAATCTAAGGGGAAATTTATTTAAATTTAGTTGTCGAACAGCTGGATCTTTTATCAATAAATAGCGAACTGTGGGACGCCTGGGGGCTCCGTTGGGGAGGCGGCTGCCTTCGGCTCAGGTCATGATCCCAGGGTCAGCAGGGAGCCTGCTTCCCCCTCTCCCACTCTCCCTGCTTGTGCCCTGTCTTTGTGAATAAATAAAATCTTTATTAAAAAAATAGCAAATTGAAAAAAAAAAGAAATTAAAAAAATAGCAAATTGTAGCCAAAATGGAGCCTCTGAGGCCCGTCCACGGGCCCCGCCAGCCCCGACATGGCACTGAGTGCTGCGTGGTGTGTGCTGACCCCGCCTGTGTCACCGTCTGACCCTCACATCACCCCGAAGGTTGACGTCATTATCACTGCTCTACAGAAGAGGAACGGACACAGAGAGGTCAGGAAACTTGCCCAAGGGCCCCACAGCCACATCTGAGCAGGGACGGGACCAGGTAACTTGCTTCCAACACCCAAGTTCCTCATGCCATGCCTACCGCCTGCAGCCAGCGGCCGCCCAGGGACCTCAAGGACTCCGGTGGATGGTAATTCCTCACCACTTTCCCCAAGACCCGCAGACCTTCACAAAGTGGGACCACAGGTTGGCATTTTCAAGTGCGTCCCGCCATTCCACGCTGTGGGGCCGCAGGGTCCTGTTGTCGTGAGGGCCCGTGTGACCTGCTCCTTTGGGCCTTGTCTCTGGAATGGGCGGAACTGGATGAGATCAGTCCTGGCCCTGGAAGCAGTCCCATTCCCTGCAGGCCGGGTGGGCAATCCAGTGTCCACAGCACGCCGGCAGGCTCACGGCACGCAGTCACCAAAGCTGCCTTGTGTGTGTGGCCCTGTGCCCGTCGCCCAAGGGTGCCTCGGGGGCCCTGGGGCCTGCCACTCCCGGGCCTCAAACTCGCAAGCTTGGTTTCCCTCCTGCTCTTCGGGATGACAACGCCTCAGTCACAGGCTTATGTGAGACGAGGTGGGGCAGCGCGGGCACCGGGCACGCAATAAATTATTAAGGGACGATGGCTCGTGGCGGGGTAGATAACACCTGTCTTTCTCAGTGTCTTGGTCTGGGGGTCAGCAGCTCCAACAGCCACGGCCGCACAGGAGGAACGGGGGCGTGAGCCCACCGGGGACCACAGCAGACGTCACGGGCGTGTGTGTACCCGCAGGGGAACGTGGGGCCTGGCCCACGCATGAGCGCACCCAGCCTGTCCAGACCCAGCTCTCTGTCTCCTCCATCGCTGGCTCCCTGATGGTAATAGCGTTTTGAAAAGCTGACATTTTTACTACAAAATGAGTTGCTGTGGGCATCTGTCTTCTTCATGGTGACGTGGACTGGGAGACGTACGGGGGTTTCGTGAGTGGACTTGTCTCTGCAGAGACAGGGTGGGAAGGCAGAGAAGGGTGAGCCCAAAGGCCATGTCACAAGGTGGCGAGAGTCCGACGAGGGCGGCACGGCGGCTGTGGAAAACCTGTTTCTGGTTTGGATTGTAGCCTGAAACACAAGACTGTCTGTTGCTATTTTGTTTTTAAGGAGGGTTTTTTTTTTTCCTTCAGAAGGATGTGATTCCAGAATAGAATGGATTATCTGAGGGATTCTGGAAGGCCGGCGCACTAACCCCAGATCAAGTTAAGAAAGGCTGTTTGTTTGTAAGGGAAGTCGTCTGGACGACCCCAGCAGCCGTGTGCCCCGCGAAGCTCACTACCCCCACCCCCAACCCGGCTGGCCACACACTCTCTACACACCCCAAAAGACTCCGGCCATGCATGGTGCGTCCCACAGGCCGCCCGCCGTGTGCAGTTGGGGGCAGGAGGACTGAGGACCAGGTCCCGCCTCGGAGCCACAACTCCAGGGCGCGAGGGCCCATCGGCCCTGAGGGCGGCAGGAGCTTCCCTCCCGGAACAGAGGGGCTTGCCGAGTGCACCTGTCTCCCTCGCGCCTGGGGTGACCAAGAGGGGGACAGGGCTCCCTCCTTCTCTCCTCTCCTCCCCCACACCACCCAAATTTGGGGTGTGCACCCAGGAGAGGGGAGGAAATGCAATTTGGGTACAGAATGAGTCTGTTGGTAGCTGTGAAAGTCCCATTGGCGCCTTCCCCCTGCCCAGTTGGCCTGGCACAGCGGCCTCTCCACCACCCCGCCCTGCTCTCTGATGGAACAAGGCAAACTGGACCCCACGTTTAGAGCTCTGTGGCCTCTACCCACCACGCTGGGTTTTTAATGACAGCAATGCTCAGACCTTGCCCTCGACCTCTGGTTACCATCATCTCTGGGCTCGGGCAGGTCGCATAACCCACGGAGCCTTCCCCGGGACCCAACAAGACAAGCTGGCGGTGCTGGGGGGCACCTGCAACCGTCCAGGGGCAACAGCCCCCTGACAGCTGCTGGGCAGCACATTAGTTACTCTCCCCTCCACGTCCGCCATCCTCGAGGGATGCCCTCACACACTGGGGGCAGTTTGGGACAAGCTGAGGCTGCCCTGGCTGCTTCACAGGAGGGAAAAGGCCAACGGAGTGCAGAGGCTCTGCCCCCTGCACAGAGACACGGGCTCTCAGAAGCCCAGGGAACAGGCAGATTTCGGGCCAGTCCTCACGTGGGTAGAACTGTGGGTTTTGTCTGGACTCTGCTGTGTAGCCAGAGTGAACCATGTGCAGGATACACATCCCCAGGGAGCCACGACTGTGGGTGGCAGGTCGCCAGAAGCTTCCTCCTCGTCCACACACGTGGGGCCACGAAGCTTACTGCCACCTGTCTTGTCCCTGCTACCCTGGGGGCTCACAAGGCCACTGCCCTTCCTGCTCAGGCTGACCCTGTCCTCCTACTCTTTCATTCCCAGACTACTGGTGCCTGGACGACCTGTACCGGGAGATGGTGAGGCGCTACGTGGAGGTCCTCGAGAAGCTTCCAGAACACTGGGCGGACCCGGCCACCCTGGAAGGCTGCTCGCAGTTGAAGCCAGATAACTACCTCCTCGCCTGGCACACGCCTTTCAACGAGAAGGGTCAGGGAGTGCTTTCTTCTCCCCGTAAAGCGCATGTGGGACGGCAGCCTGGACACTAACCCGTGTGCCGTCCACTAACCAGCAACACCGCAGGTTTGCGCAGCACAGGGGGACGGCTGGGGCTCCCGTGTGCCGCGGCGGACACCCGGGCGTCCATCCACACCAAACCTGGGTTCATCTTAAGGAAGATTCTCGACTGCTTTCCCTTTAAGTTTGTATTTCACCAAAGTTAGGAAAACATGTACTAGCAGCATGTGGTCTGTCCCCAGGATGCTCCAATGTGTTCAGAGGGGCCATATTTACGTGACCAGATCTCTGCCTCCATGGCACCAGCTCCTGGGTCCTGGACCTGCCCCGCCAGGTTTATAGAGGACAAACACGCCCCTTTGGGTTTATACTGGGTACAGACCCCACTCTGGGTTTATACTGAGGACGGACCCCACTCTGGGCTTATACTGAGGATGGGTCCCCCCGTCTGGGGTTATGCTGAGGACGGGTCCCCCTGTCTGGACTTATACTGGGGACGGACCCCACTCTGGGCTTATACTGAGGACGGTCCCCCACTCTGGGCTTATACTGAGGATGGGTTCCCCCGTCTGGGGGTATGCTGAGGACGGGTCCCCCCGTCTGGACTTATACTGGGGACGGACCCCATTCTGGGTTTATACTGGGGACGGACCCCACTCTGGGCTTATACTGAGGACGGTCCCACACTGGGCTTATACTGAGGACGGTCCCCCACTCTGGGCTTATACTGAGGATGGGTCTCCCCGTCTGGGGTTATGCTGAGGACAGGTCCCCCCGTCTGGACTTATACTGGGGATGGACCCCACTCTGGCTTTATACTGGGGATGGACCCTGCTCTGGGCTTATACTGAGGACAGGTCCCCCCGTCTGGGTTTATACTGGGGACAGACCCCACTCTGGGCTTATACTGGGGATGGACCCCATTCTGGGTTTATACTGGGGACGGACCCCATTCTGGGCTTATACTGAGGATGGGTCCCCCTGTCTGGACTTATACTGGGGACGGACCCCACTCTGGGCTTATACTGAGGTTGGCATCTAATCATGTTACTGGCATGAAGGAAGAAGGGAAACAGATTCTATAATGGAGAGAAAAATCAGTAATCAGAACCCACGAAGCCTGAGGCAGCTGTTCGAGTCATGGAATGGGTGTAAAGTTGTAGGCATTCCACAGGCTGAAACAGTTAGGTAAGGACACAGATGTACACAAATCACATTTTCAGAAAAACATTACGACGTCTGAGTTTCTAAATGCACTGGGTGAAATTATATTTTTCAGAAGAAAAACTTAGTGAGTCTGAAGGCACAACAGTAGAAACAACCCAGAGTGGGACACAGAGAAAAAAGAATTTGCAAATCGGAGAAAAGCACAGGCGACGTACAGCGACCTCATGTGCCTGTGACAGGGTCGCTGGTAGAGCGAAGGGCAACAAAGAAACGATTTGAAGAAATAGTGGTCGAAGTCTCAGAGGACAGGAAGAGAGTCTCCCAGGAGACTTCGGACGCCAGCAGACACGTGAACAGTCGCTGCACACCCTCGCGTCAGGGAAATCCTAATCAGAACCACAGTGAGATCCCACCTCACGCCAGTCAGAATGGCTGGAATTAAGTCAGGAAACGACAGGTGTCGGTGAGGATGTGGAAAGACTGACCGTGAGGCCCGTCAGGGGGACACAGCACACGACCCCCCAGCTCCTTCCGAGGTGACCACTCACTGCTCGGAGGAGCTGAATGGTCCATCCGGGGTGTCCGCCCCAGAGAAAAGAAAGCGTGTGCTGGGACGAAGGTTTGGTTAGGAGAGTTCACGGTGTTGTCGTCGCCATCACCTCCCGGGGAAATGGCCCAGCCGTCCGTCAGCAGGTGGGAGGGCAGTGCGGTGGTGGTCACCCCGCCCCGGGGCCCTGGGACCCCGGGATGGCGCCCTCGCTCCGTGGCAGGTCCCGCTCAGCAGAGCGGTCTTCACAGCGAGCAAACGTGTCCGGCTACAGCACGCAGTCTCTGCGGGTCTGTGCCCGACATCTTCCCGGGAGAGCGCGCTGGAGTGCGTCCCAAGCCACCCAGAATTCTGTGTCCGATGCCAGAGCAACCTTCCGACGTGCGGAAGCTTTGCCGTCCACTTCCTCTCTGTTCGTCGTCGGGCACTTGGGTCGTGGGCCTGTTTTCCACTCCCTTCATGACACTGGGATCGGTGCTCCCTAAGTGTGTGTACGTGTCCGGCCACTCGTGGAAGTCCGGCTGCCAGAGGCGGGGTTCTCGGGGCAAAGTCTGAAACTGGGTGCGCTGTGTGTTCCTCCCAGGGTCAGGGTTCGGAGCCGCCACCAAAGCCATGTGCATCGGCATGCGGTACTGGAAGCCAGAGCGCCTGGAGACACTGGTGGAAGTGAGCGTCGAGTGCGGCAGGATGACCCACAACCATCCCACAGGTGACGCTGTCCCCGGGGTTCGCTTGCCTGTCGGCCGGCGTGCACTGCGTACGCTCTGTGGTCGACCTAAGAGCCAGCTTGGCGTTGAACGTGGCAACTCTGGAGAGGGTGAACCCAGCAGATGTGGCTCCCTGTGCGCTGGGGGGAAGGGAAAGGAAGCTGGGCCCCGGGCTGACATCTCGGGCATACACTGTGTGTCACATAGGTCGGGCGTCTTCTGCTGAGTGCTGCGCCCATCCCCAGCCGTGCCTCCGTTTCCCCACCTGTCGTGGGGATGACTGTGGCACTGGGAGCCAGGCCAAGTTGCACAGGAGGACAGAGCATGGAGCCCCGAGCTCTGTGGGCTTGTCCTCCTGGAGCCATGATGCCTGCTGCTCCCGGGGTTTCCCACCGCATGTCCGTCATACAGCATGAGGGCAGGCGGGGCCCCAGCGCTGACCCTGAGTCATGACCTAGAAGGGCTGTCGGCTCCTAAGTTTAAGAAAGAATGACGTGGGCACCTGAGAGGCTCAGTCGTTAAATGTCTGCCTTCAGCTCGGGTCAGGATCCCAGAATCCTGGGATTGAGCCCCTGATCGGCAGGGAGCCTGCTTCCCTCCCCGCCCCCTCCCTCTGCTTGTGTTCTCTCTCGCTGTGTCTCTGTCAAGTAAATACATTAAAAAAAAAAAAAAATGACGTGAAACTCGCAAACCTGTAACCACGTGTGAGTCAGGGCGGGGGACACCCTCCCAGCCTGCCGCTGTCCTGAGACTCTTCCCTCTTTCAAGGCCACTTTTCTTTTTTCCCGAAAGACTTTATTTATTTATTTGAGAGAGAGAGAGCAGGTGCGTGGACAGGGAGAGGCAGAGGGAGAAGCAGGCTCCCCTCCGAGCAGAGAGCCCGATGCGGGACTCGATCCCAGGACCCCGAGATCGTGACCTGAGCCGAAGGCAGACGCTTCACCCACGGAGCCCCCCAGGCGCCCTCCAAGCCACCTTCAGTGTTACTGTAGCTGGTGTGGCCACACTGTGCCCTCCTGGCAGCGCCCGCGGGGGGCGCTCACGGCAGGGAGACGTTTGGAGCGGCTGGCGGTGTCCCGGCCGGCTGGGGAGGGCTCCGTGCTGAGCGCCCGCTGGCTCGTGGTGCAGGTGGAGGCGGGCTGCGCCCGGGAAGCCTCCATGCGTGACAGGGGCGAGCGTCTGCCGACAGTCCGAGGTCCACAGGACTCCGGGTCCGCAACCCCGACCTCTACATTGGGTGATGGACTGTCCGCTCGTATGAAAGAAACGTGTCACACGGTGTGTTTCGGATGAAAGCCCCGATGAGACACGGAGGGTTTGCTGGCACGCGGGCAACACCGGGCAGGCAGGGTGCTCCTGTCCAGTGTTCCGGACACTGCTGGCTGCAGGCATCGCAGTCGGATTGCGGTACGCGGCCTGGACGCTGGATACCCCTGGGGGGGTGGTCACGGCAGGGGGTCAGGATGGTGACAGGTCTGGGAACCCGACACTGACTCCCAGCCTGCAGCAGTGCCTCCCAGAGCGGCCAGCGAGACCCCAAGGGCAGCTCTGAGACGGCCGTGCCTCTCTCTGCATGGTTGTCCTTTCCGTGAGCCTCGGGCAGGCCTAGCGGGCACTCCTGTGTCCCCACCACAGCCCTTCGTGCAGGAGACGGAAGGCCAGCATGCCCAGAACCATGGTTGTTCTGTCGTTCTGCCCTCTGCCCTGCAGGCTTCCTCGGGTCCCTGTGCACGGCCCTGTTTGCGTCGTACGCTGCGCAGGGCAAGCCGCTGGAGCAGTGGGGCAGGGACATGGTGCGGACAGTCCCGCTGGCCGAGGAGTACTGTAAAAAGACAATCCGGCACCTGGCAGGTGAGCCCAGCCCCTTTCCTGTCGCTCCCCATCAGCGGGCCTGATGCACACTCAGGACTCATTCAGATCAGGTTCCCAGACAGCTCGGGGTCAGCCCGCCCCACAATGAGATGGAGGCCTGACTCCGCCAAGCGGGCCAAGACACCCCTGGCAGAGGGTGACACCTGCCCAGGGGGCCCCTGTAGCCAGGAGACCAGGAACAGTCGAGCAGTTGGAGCTCCACACCCCGACCCCAGCCGTCCTGCTGTCTGACAGCAGCCAGAGAGACGACAGGGGTGCACACTGGGCTTCGGCATTCCGGATGGTCTTAAAGTAGCCCGTCCCCCGGGACGAGGGACGCCCACACTGACGTCCACACTGCTCCTAAAGCTTACGGACAGCCGGACCCGGAGCCCAGACGGGTATCTGTGCCCGCTGGTGACATCTACACCCAGAAATGTCTGTCTGTCCCAGTTACCCAAACCCATGGTCAGAAGACACCCCCCCTTGGCTGCCCATGTGGTGTCCACTGGCTTGTCCGGCAGAGGCTCTAGGGATCGTGGTGTCACTGGCGTTGGGCAAATGACACCTAACAGACCAGATGGAGAAGCAGGTGCAGTGCCAGAAAGCCCATGGCTTCTCCTCGGGGGCCGGCCCCGCGCAGGGCTCTCTCCCTCTGGGCGGGCCCGGAGCTCCGCGCGGCTGCTCTGAAGTTGTCCGTGTTCGTCCCGGGGCAGAGGGGGCTCAGGGTGTGGGTGCAGGAGCAGGCTGTGGTCTTCGGGGCTGCCCTAGGCCGAGGTCTTGAGACAGGAAACCCACGAGTCACTGTCACCCTTTGACAAGTGGGGACTCATTATAAATGCGTGTGGAGAAGCTTCCAGACCAACGTGACCAGGAGAGTTTTGCCTCTGCTTCTGCCAGCTCGTAGTGCTGGGAAACTTGCCCACTGGCCCATTCTGGAGGGAAGCAGAGAACCTCTTGTCCACCGTGAACTGCAGTGTCCCCTATAAACCTAATCATAGAACAGAGCTCCACACTTGCCTTATTTTGCCTGGCTTGAGTCACTCTTAGCCCGGGCTCTCTGCGGTGGCAAGGCTGCCCGGGGCCGCGTCCTTCTACAGGGAGAGACAGGTCAATGAGGCCGAGTGCGGGCCACGCGGTGTGTTCCCGATGCATGGGGGACAGTCCCCAGAGCTCCCCAGGCTTTCCCGCAGAGCAGCCGTCAGGGGCGCTCCTGGACAGGAATGGGGAGGACTTGGATCTTTCTGTTTAATTTTTTTTTTTAAGATTTTATTTATTTATCTGTCAGAGAGAGCGCACAAGCAGGCAGAGAGGCAGGCAGAGGCAGAGAGAGAAGCAGGCTCCCCGCTGGACAAGGAGCCCGATGCGGGACTCGATCCCAGGACCCTGGGATCACGACCCAAGCCGAAGCCAGCAGCTCAACTGACTGAGCCACCCAGGCGTCCCTTTCTGTTTAATTTTAAATGTGTTCAACCTAGAGTTTTATGACCTTCTAGGACACACACCCTTTTCACTAGAAACCCAAAACCGTCTGGAGAAAATTATGCTCCAGGGCTTTCTGCTTAGTGGTGACAAAGCCCGTGGGCAGTACTGACACTAGCAACTCCGTTCCCTGTCTTTCTGCTTGGGCGTCTGTCCCCAGACTTGCTGCCCAGTGGCCGGGAGAGAAGTGTCCCCACGTGGGCCGAGCCCGGGTCTCCTCAGGGCCTTCCTGTCTGGCCCTGTCACCTTGCCCCAGCCTTCAGTGGCTTTGATGTTAGTTTTGTAAAGCGGACTCAGGCCAGCTTTCCTGCGAGCCTGCAGGTCCCTCAGGACCCGGAGCCCCACCAACACCTGTGCTAGGGCCTATCTGTGCCTCTGAGCCGTCCCCCATCCTGCGGGTGTCGGCTCTGCCCCCTGAGCCAAGAGGCTCCCCGAGCTGGCGAGGAGGCGCCACGATGTCAGCCGCCCGCCAGAGGGATGCCCAGGGGCTCACCTGTCGGCGCCTGCGCCCCAGCTGCACGTGTCAGGGCAGGGTACAGGCTCAGGACACACAGGAGAACAGTTGGGACCGCAGGCTGGGCCTTGGGTCCCAAACAGAGTCGAGCAAGGCTTAGGGTCACTTTGTCCCTCGTCTCCACCTTCCTCACGGTGGTTTCAAAGTGGCGGTGGATGCCAGCGGGAGCCACGGAGCCGTGGCCGGGGTGGGCTCAGTCCTCCACCTCCGGCCGCCCACCCCGCCCCCACGGCCAGCTGGCAGCCCTTGGCACAGCGCACCTGCTCTCTCTGCAGAGTACCAGGAGCACTGGTTTTACTTTGAAGCTAAGTGGCAGTTTTACTTGGAGGAGAGAAAGATCAGCGACGACACGGGGAGCAAAGCCATCTTCCCCGACCGCTATGACGCAGAGGAGAGGGACAAGGTAAGTCTGGCCGTGTCCAAGGGTGGGGACGGCCATGGCCGGTGTCCCTGCCGAGGGGCCGCCGCGGCTGGGCTGTGTTCCGGCTCCGTGTGGAGCCTGGCCGCGGAGGCCCCCACTGCAGCAACGAGGGGCCCAGAGCAGCCGTGGCAGCGGCGGGGGGTGGTGTGTGTTGGAAACCTTCCTGGAGGAAGCATGTTTGAAACAGATAAAAGTTCATCTTTCCATTTTCTCTCACTAAAAGCATGGTATGTGCTAGAAAATTTGAAAATAGGGTTGTTAAAGACGCTCTGTTCCACTGCACACTCTCTGGGGTTGGGACTTCAAGTCGAGGCTGATGAACAAGGCTGCGCGCGCCATCACCCTTCCTCGTGCTGCAAACACCCCAGCGGGCGGACGCTGTCGGCGTCGGGGGTGGTAGCACGAGGGAGAGACCTGAGTCACTGCGGTGTGGCCAAGATCCGCACGTGTCGTCCATACGTCCAGGGATCCCAAAGCTGAGCTGAAGCCCCTTGCAGTCAGGCGCTGAGCACACTTGTGGGCGGCCCCTCTGCCTGCCGAGGGCACCCCTGTGGTCCCAGCCGGCTGCCCCAGCCCCAGCTAGCACGTCTGCGTTCCAGGTGTCAGGACGGTGTCAGGACGGTGTCAGGGAAGAGGGAGGGCCACCCTTCCTGCTCGGGTATTCCTTGCCGCCCCTCTGTGTGCCCCCTTGGACCTCACCTGGATGCAGGAAGGCCCCAGTGGGCAGTCCTACAGATGGTATGGCTGCCCCAGACCAAGGCTGACGGTCCCCAGGACACGGGGCTGTGACAGCCCATCACACACACCCCCGGCCCCTGCCCGATCCCTGCTCTCGCCAGCCTGACCACGTGTGGTGCACCCCACGGGGGTTCATGTGGAACCCCCACCCTTCCCTGCCTCGGGGCCTTGGCGCCCGCTGGGCCCGCGCTCTGCTCAGACGAGGGCCGCGTAGGCTCTGTCACCATAGACTTGGCAGCTGCCCCAACTCGTGGCCAGGCTGGTTTGTCACGGGAAGGCCTGCACCCGTGGGAACCTCCAGAGATGGGTCTTTCCTGTGCACGGTTAGCCCAGCCCTGGGGCAGTGCCTGGCATACACATGGCGCCCCATAAGTGCACAGCCAGTAGGTAAACACCTGTGTCCTGGAAGAACCCGGGAGCTCATGCTCCAGCCAACACTGGTTTGCTGTTGTGTGACTCTGACCCCACTGTTCCTTCAGGCTTACCGGAAATGGAGCTCGGAAGGCCGAGGGGGCCGGCGGGGCCACGATGCCCCCATGATTGCCTATGATGCTCTCCTCGGAGCTGGGAACAGCTGGACGGAGCTCTGCCACCGGGCCATGTATCACGGAGGTGGGACTGCCTTCTTTAATGGTCTTGGGTTCTGGGCGACCAGCACCCTCTTCTCACCCCAAAGTGTCCTCCCAGGGTCTCCAAGGGCCCGGCCTCCTGCCCCCCAGAATGTGTGTCCTTCTCTGGGCGGGTGCTGCCTTGCGTGGCCATTTTCCTGAGCTCACTAGGAAAGGGTTTTTGGGGAAGACGGTACGTGCCCTTCTCCTCCAAGGCCACTGGGCTAAGAGTGGGTGTCCTGCTACGACAGCCCCACATGGTTCTGCTGACCCTGTGGCCAAACAGGGTTCCGTGGGACTTTGCATCAGCGGCCGCGGGTTTGAGCCTTACAGGGGCAGCCGTCACGGTCCCGAGGCTGCGAAGGATCTCCCCGCCCCCTGGTGCCCACTCTCTCCTGCGGGTGTGAAATGAGGGGGTTCCTGGCAAACACCAGCTCGCACTGGGCACAGAGTCTCCATAGGCATTGGAGCCCCTCGGTTCCTGGTGCCGAGGCTGAGGTGGTGAGGGCCAGTGCCGCCCGCAAACGTGGGCTCCCGGTGCGCCCGGCCCCCAGGACAGCACGGGCGTCCGTACACAATCACGCGTGTCCGGGTGTGCAAGGAGGGAGGGTGGGAGGGGGCAGCAAACCCCTCAGGTCGGTGCACCCAGAGCAAAGCTGGGGTCGGGTCCGGGGAGCTGCCCAGAGGGTCTCTGACACGAGTTCTTGGCCAGGGGGACTGGCAGGATCTGGCTAGTGCCAGGTCCCTGAGCCATGGCTGCCTGCCTCGACCCCGAGGCCCCTGAGCACCTGTGTTTTTCATTCCAGGCGAGAGCGGGGCCACGGGGACCATTGCGGGCTGCCTGTTCGGGCTGCTGCATGGCCTGGACGCGGTTCCCGCGGGCCTATACCAGGACCTGGAGCACAGGGAGGAGCTGGCACGCCTGGGCGAGGCCCTGTACCGCCTGTCCACAGAGGAGAAGTAAAGCCTCCCGCCGCTGTCTGGGGCCCACGGCCCTCCTGGTGTGCGCCACGCCTCCCCGGCCAGAATCGCATCTAACCCTCCCCTCCCCAATGTCAGAACCCCACCTGCCGCATGAAATGCACCGTCCGTCCCACGAGGATGTTTGTCCTGCCCTCGCACGGCCCCGGGACATCACTGGCCCCACGCCAGAGGCCCCAAGCCTCCCAGCGCGGCAGCACAAACAGCCTCGGGGACAGTCGGGGTGTTTCACTGTGTGCACCACTAACGCTGCTCGCTCACTGGTGCCCACCACGCTAACCAGGACGGCCGCGCGGACCAAGCGCACGTCCCCGCTGCTCCTGGCCTCGGGCGCGGCAGCCGGAAGCACGCGCTTCACCTCCGCCGGCGTTTTTAATCACACTAGATCTTAGATCTTAAAAACCAACCCCTTTGGCACGAGTGCCTGAGACAACCGGGAAATAAAGGGTCCTCGTGCGTCCCCGCATCTCCTTCGGTGTGGTCTGCGGCTGTCGCGCGGCCTGCCGGGCCTGGCCTGGGCCACCGCAGGCTCCACCGTGCTCGCTGCTAAGGACGCGGAGCCGCTCGCCGTGGCCGGGTCCCTGCCCGCGAGCGCAGAGAACGAGCACGCCTGCTCCGGCCGACAGGGTCTTTCGGAAGTAGCGTCTGGTGTGAATAAAAGCCGGGGCGTCTCGCGCTTAACACGGCGCTTCGGCAGCTTGGCTGGGCCGCCCGGCTGTGGCGGGCTCTCTCCAGGGGTCACCCCCTTGCTTCCCAGGAGGGCGCGAAGGCTTGGCACCGGCTGGCAGGCGACGGACCCGGGAGGCGCTGGCGAGGAAGGTCTCCGAGTCACGGACTAACGCCTGCTGCCCCCGCCGCTTTTTTTTTTCCGGGGGGAAAGGCAGGAAGCCGCGCGCGGGGGCCCCTCAGCCGGACCGTCGGGGCTGGGGACTCGCCCGGCCGGCCTCGGGAGCACAGGCCCGTGGAGGTAAGCGGGCTCGCCCACCACGGCGGCCCCGGGACGGCCCGTCCTTGAGCGTCAGGAAGGGGGTCTGTTCGCAGCCCGCCGGCAAAAGAGCGCAAATTCCCAGGGCCCCTGAGAGGAGGAGACCGTGTCCCCGTCTCGCTGCAGAGACTTGCACACGCGGAAGACGAGGCCACGGCGCGGTGAGGGGGGGCTCAGCCCTGCGGGTCTGACCCGCGCTCCCGCAGAGGTGACGCCCTCTGAGAGGTGACACGCGGTGACACGCGGCTTCCGGGGCCACGTGAGGGGCCCGCGGCTTCCGACATCCCCGAGCCGTGCGCCCGGGGCGCCGTGTGGAGAGCCGGAGGCCCCCAGGCGGGGTCGCGCTCCCGGGCCCCTCACGTGGCCCCGGAAGCCGCCTCGTGCATGTCCTGCAGGAGCGTTTCAACACGCGCGCACGCGCACACTCCCTTTTGGCATTTTGGGACCCGTCCTTTTGGCCACTACACTTTCTTGGGCACTGTGGTCCACGTCACTCGGTTGTCCTGTTCCCGAGGCGACGCGGGCCCCTCCTGCAGGGACGTCCACGTCCGTGGTAGCCTGCGGCTTCACATCCTGCGTGCGGGGCTCAGGCAGGGGCTCGTCCTCCCGCAGTGCGGGGCGTCCCCTCCATGCTCCGCTGGCACGGCAGGTGGGCGCGCGGGCTCGGAAGCTGGGGCTCAGGGCTGCAGCCACTCCGACCGTGCTGGGCAGCGTCGGCAGCCCCGAGCCCTCGGGGACAGGCCCCGGCTCCTGCCACTGCTGGCCTCAGGGCGGGAGCACGTCCCCTGCTCTGCTCGTACACGTGGAGACGTCAGGCTGACCTGATGGATTCGTGTCCCCAGGCTCTCTGGTTAAGAGGTTTTGGTTCAGGTTTGAACCCTTGTTCCAGTGCTCCGAGTCTGGAAGCCGGTTGGGGGTGGGTTTGGCAGATGCACTATCCCCTGATGGCTGGGGGCAGCCCACCCAGGAAGTCCCCTGGCAAGACTGGAAGGGTCCATTCCCAGCTGCACGATGGCCTCAGCAGGGTCCTCTGGGACCCACCCCTCCGTCGGGGGATTTCCCCAGGTCGGGGGTGGAACAGCAGCAGGTGTGGTCGTCGCCCCCGCTGGGCAAGCCCAGGGGGAAGCGGTCATGAGGGGAGAATATAAACCCAGCGGCCCTGCCCGTCCGGCCCCATCTCCGAGATGCCTGCCCGGTGCCCTGACACCTGTCCGCAGCCCCAGGCCCACGGGCACGTGCAGTAGAAGGCACATGAGGCCTGGCCAGGTGTCCGTGGAGAGAACTGGAAACACCCCCGTTTCTGAGGAGGTCACTGGGGACACTGGGCCTTCTCAGGGCACAGCCCAGGGGGACATGGACACCAGGGAGACCCCCCAGCCCATCTGTCGGCCCTCAGCCCTACATCCAGACTGCCCCATTGTAATAGCTTGTTTTCAAGTACATTAAAACCCACAGAAAGCCACAAAGTGGCCCCAAAGGCTCCCTTCACCACCTGTTCACCCCAGGCCACACTTGCCTGCTTTCTCTCTCAGTGATGCGGATGGATGCATCCAGCAGTGGCCGTGCCCAGAGAATGAGGAGAGCGCCCGAGGACCCTCGGCCTGCCTGTGTTTAAGGCCTCCATCAGCCAGGGCTGTGCCGCCACCCGTCTCTCCAAGCAGCTGGCCGGGGGCGCAGGGTCCCTGACTCTGACTCCCACAACTTCTGCTGCAACTACCCCACAAGCCTCTGGGCGGCAAGACCCACCTGCTCAGGGATCTGGTCCCCCAAGCGCCTGCAAGGGACATCTGCAAGGGCGCGAAAGGGCACAGGGTGTGTGCGGCCCGTGGGAGAGTGCACTAGGCTTGTCCTCTGAAGGGCAGGAAAGGGTGCGTGCAGATCACCCAGGACCCGGGGCCGCCGTGGGGAGGACAAGTGGGGAGTGGTGCTGTGGGGGTGATCCTGGCCGGCTTCTCTCCCCTTTCTTTCTGAGGATGCACTTGGCGGGGCCGGGGCGTCTCTGTTGCCATGGGATTTGGAGGTCTGCCTCCAAATGGAGACCCCATATCTCAGAAGAGGACACGGGGGCCAAAGGACATCCCCTTGCTGCCTGAGGACATGCTGACACAGCCTGACCTATGTCGGTTGAAAAAGCAGACAGTGAAGGCCAGGCACTGTCCACCAGAAGAGCCCCACGGAGACCCCCGAGGGACCCGGTGCCGCTGGCAAGCCAAGGCTTATCCTGTACCTGACACCCCAGTGTTGCTGTATTTCCAGGTGACCTCTCAGTAGCCAGAGGCACCAACAGAACCACCAGGAAAGCTTATCGCGGCCATGCTACTCACACGGGCCCCAGAGAAATGTGCGCCGGAGGATGTCCGCCTGCCTCAGCCGGCCGGGCAGCAGCCCAACACGAAATCCGGATCCCAGACCGTCTCTGGGAAGCACCAACCAGAAGGGAACACACCTGGCTTTGAGGCACGAATGACTTACCCTCCCCAAACTGTCCTCCCCTGCCATGCACAGGGCCCGTCCGTCCAGCATGCCGCTCAGGCCGGGCATGTGTGGCTCAGAGAAGAAAGCACTGGCTGTCTGCAAGTCCGGGTTGCTTGCGCACCGCCCTGCGGGAGAACTCACGCTCCGGCCATTCCGATTCCGTGACTGCAGGCCTGCTGAGGGCCATGTTGGTATCCTGCAGGGACACAGAGGAGCCTCCCCAGGACCAGTAGGGGCAGCATAACCCAGCCACTGGGAAAGGCTCCACTGAGGAGGCCATTTGAATTGGGTCATGAAGGATGCATAGGAGTTCGTCAAGAGTGTGGCTGTTGTAGGAGGGAAGGCTCAGTGTGGGGCTGGGACAGAGCACAGGAGGGAACTGAGTCACAGCAATGCGCAGGGTGAGTGAGAGCCCCGGACGGGGCCGCTCCATGGGGGTCTGCTGAGTGTCTGCTCCTTCCAGACCCCTCTGCAAGCCCCAGGAAGGTGCAGAATACATGGGTTTGCGGCCCACATGGAGCCAAACCTACCCTGTGCTTGCAACGGCGTGCGAGTCTCAGACGATGGCGATTGCTGCAGCGACGGTGACCCCAGCCGGGGTGCTAGGGCCGCAAGCTCAGGGACTGACCACAGGAGGGTCCAGGTGAAACCCTGAGGGCGGGCAGTATGAAGCAGAGGGAACAGCTTGTGCAAAGGCCCTGGGATAGGAATGAGCTAGGGACCAATTGATGGCCAGTGCAGCTGGAGCAGAGTACAAGGTGGGGTCAGAGGGCCAGATGGGGCAGCTCACAGCCTGAGCCCTGGGAAGTCCGTCCCCACAGGGCGGCAGGAGCCCAGCTCAGCCACGTGGTGAGGGCGCGCTGCACAGCCGTCCTGTGGACAGAGCTCAGCGTTTCTGCGGGGGGCAGGGCCTCCCCAGGCTAAAGGGAGCAGGACAGAGAGATGGCACAGGAGTGGGCGGGGGCGAGGAGGGTCCCGTGTTTGGGCGGCGGTTACACACAAGCTACCTACGGGAGGAGACCGCGTGGTCACCCTCTGTGCTCACTGCCCCCAGCGCCACTCTGAATCTTCATCCTCTTGTGTGACCAGCCAGTCCTGGCAAGTCCCCGGGCATCAGCCCCGCCGCAGGCTGGTAGGTAAACACAATCGGGACGTGTCCCCACCGTGCTTCCTGACACAGAGGGACGCTCGGCGTCGAAGTTTGGCCACCCTGGCAGGAGGAATCGGGTAGCGACGGCAGAGGAACGGGGCTGAGTCCACACTGAGGCGCCCTCACTCTTCGCACTCCTCCAGAGCTGCTGCCCCTTGGTCTGAGTCGAGGAAGTGGCCAGGCCGCACGAGGCCACCTGGCGGGTCCTCGGGGCCTGTGTTCCGACGTCAGAATGACCCCACAGCTATCTCAGCCATCAAGTGACTCAACCCGCAGTCCTGAAGGTGAACGGAACCCCAGCAGGGTGGCCGGCCCATCCGCAGGTCGTCACCAGCCCCCGCCTGCACACCAGGGCCCTGGGCCCCGAGGCCCCTGGGTGCGGTCAGGTGGCAATCTGTGCTGTGGTCACCCTCCCCCTCGAAGCTGGACCCTCACTTGGCGATGGGCCCTGGAGGAGACTGCACGGTGACGGCGTCCGCCCGCCGCTCAGTCCCAGCAGTGAGCTCCGCCAGCATCAACGGGCCCTGCACGCACATGGCCTGGAGAGAGGGTCTGGACTCTGGTGTCGGCCGGGAGTCGGTCTGGCTGGATGAGCACTGCGGCCGGTGCTCCAGGGTGCCAAGGCTTCCGCGAGCGTCTTCCAGAGTGCGGGTCCCAGAAGGAGGGAGCCAGCGCGGGCAGGCAGGCAGGAGGGCAGCACGGGGAGGTGGTGCCAAGAACTCAGGGCCACAGCCTCATCCACAGAGTTTGGACAGCGTTCTAGACCTCGTGCAGCAGAGAGGTGGCCACGGGGTAGAAGGAAACGTGGGGTTGCCAAGCCCAGCCAGGTGGGTGACAGCTGTGGGCCGTGGGGGGCACCGGGAAGGCCGCGTGTGATGTGCCTGTGAGACCCTGTGCTGGGTGGAGGCACGGAGCTGGGCATCCTTGGTGACACCCCCCCCCCCCCACACACAAGCCACTTCGATGGCGATCCAGTCCCGGAGCCACGCTCAGGCCGCGAGTCTGCCCAGCGGTGGGGAGAGAACCAGGTGAAGTGAGACCAGCCCGGGCCAGCACAGGGCACCCAGTGAGGTGCATGAGGTCAACGGCAGAGTCTCGACGAACCACACAGAAGACATGAGGCTAGCCGGGCGGCCAACCAGCTACCAGCCAGGCTAGGAGGCCACGGACCGGCACTCCCGCGGTGCCAGGGCAGCAGGAGTGGCTGTGCCGATGAGCCCCCATGACCGCGGCTCCTCCCTGTCCCTGTGGGTCCTGCCCGCAGCGCCTCGGGCTGCCTCGATGGCGTGGAGACAGAGCTCGTGGGCTCTGGAGGAGGCCTGGGTCGTGGAGCCTGAGTGCCCCCTGACCACCCACCTTGGCGGGAGAAGTGAGGTTTCTGATGACCCTGCGGCTGGTAGTGGGCAAGGATGTCCCTGCAGTCCTGGGCGCTCGGTGAGGCGGGTGTGCCGCATGGGCGCAGTCGGAGAACCAGAATGGGAGGAGCTGCCCTGGTCCGGGGCAGGGACGTAGGCGGCGTGGGCGACCCGTGTGCCTGGCGAGCCCCTTGGCATTCCTGCTGCTGGATGGGCACAGCTGTGGCCCGGGATCTGGCTGGTGCTCACCGTGTGGCCCGGTGGCTGTGCCAGATCACACCCCTCTGGCTTAGGAATGGGTTCAGGTTTCTGTTTTGTTTTAGAGCTTAATGCACCAAATGCACGGTCGTCTGATGTTGGGAAAGAGCCCGACCTATCCCGCGGGTTCCCTGGGCCAGCAGCCGCCGCGGCTCTGGAGACGTATGGGAACCCTGGTGGATGATGGAGTCCGAGGCGGTGGCGGTGCCGCCCGCAGGCAGGGTCTTCACGGTTGTCTGGTGTCCGAGGACAGCTAGCACTGCCCCCCTGAGCGAACTGACCACACCGGGTGGACTGGAGGCTCTCGGGAGCCTGCGGGGAGGCGTGCCCAGTCAGTCCCCCGAAAGGAGTACTGCCGGTGTGGGGACCCGAGGCTGGGCTCCGGGGCTGTGGTCAGGCTGCTGAGGATGGACTACCTCTGGCCCTGGGCACCTCCTCACAGCCGTTTAAGAAGACGTGTGTGGACTCTCTAAGCAGAGCCCTCTTCTGGGAAATGCATAAAAGCAGGAAAAGTAACATTGTGTGTTCCCTTTCAATGCGGCGTCAAAGTCCACTCAGGGCCGTGCAGTCGCCGCTGCGCCCACGCCGTGAGCACGTCCCGAGGCAGGACGGCACTCTCCCTCCCGCCGGGACGCGCTGTGCGTAAGGTGGCCCGGTGCCACCCCTTTAGAAGCTGTCGACGTTTTACCGTCACCCACAGCCGTGGGAAGACCGTCTGGGCGGGCTGTGGTCCTCTGCTTGGCGTGGCGATCGTCCGCTTGGGAGGAGTCACTCGACGGCAGAACGGCAGGGCTGCGTTCCGGGCCCCTCTTCACAGACATGCCTCAGCCCACCAGGGACGACCCTCCTGTGCCAGGCTATACAGGAGGGGGAAGTTCCACCCAGTTTCCGAGACCCACCCCCAGGAGGCCCGTCTGTAGCTGGGTTGAGGTCGAGGGCCTGGGGCTGCCTGCTGATAACGTCTCCCCCTGGACAGGGGCTCAGGCGGGGACCTCCCGGAGCATTCGGGGGTGCCCTGTGGGCCTGGCCAGCCTCATCCACTCTGCTTAGCAGCAGAGACAACTTCCTGCAGCTCCAGGGGTCCACCGCCCTCCGGTCCCACCCCACGACCTTCCCTAAGGTTGAGGCCCCCGTGTCGGCCCAGGGCCTGCAGTCCGCCCACGCCCCTGAGTGGGGATATAACCACGACGATCACTTCATTTCTCACACTGGAAGTCAGAGATACACAGAACCTGCAGAAAGTGGGAATTCTCTGCACTTAACTCCCCTGTTTATACTAGCGTAATGTCTCCAGGACAGAAACCGTCGAGTCCCGCTCAGGCGCGCATCTGCATTCCAAACTGCTTCTGCAGAGCTATTAACACCACTTTCCGAAGCCCGTGGAAGGACAGTGGGCTGGCAGTGGGCACGAGCGGTGGCCCGAGAGGCAACACGTGTCTCTCGTCTCCACGTCTCCAGGCTCTCAGCCCTCTGTCCTTCCCCGGACTTTGAGGGTATTTGAAATGCGACTGCGCCACAGGAAATGTTCTATGGAGTCACCCTGGAAAATAACAAAGATAAAATCTGTGACAACTGATCTTTTTTTTCCTGCAGCTCCAAGCACGGCAAGACTTGTGGCAGCGAGAAGCTTATTGACGTCCAAGCCCTCAGGAAGAAGGTCAGCAGCGTGACGTGCGGCCCGGCCACCCGAGCCGTCCTCAGCAGCCTGCTGCTCTATATCACTGACCTCCAGGACAGGCCCTCGGAGCCGCCGCCCGCCAGGAGGGCAGAGGGCGGGGAGAGCAGGGCCGGCCACTCACCTGAGAGCCAGGACGCCCACCGGAGACCCACTTGCTTCCAGCTCCTGCAGGCCAAGTTCATGGGCACAGGCCGTGAGCCCCGCCTGAAGAAGGCCCGGGAGGTAGGGAGGCTGATTTCCAAGGACAAGCAGGGCCCCGGCAGGAGCTTGGTGACCGCTACCATCAACAAGCTCCTGGACAAGGCCCGGGAGGGAGCCAGCCGCCCCACGCAGGACCGGGAGCTGCCCCGCAGCCAGAAGCCCCGGCAGGGGCTCTCCGCAGGGAAGGGCACCGTGAAAAACATTCTGAAGATATTCTTGGCCGCAGAGAAGAAGGAGGTCTGTGAGGAGCCCACAGCGGCCAAGGGGCCTCTGCCCAAGCCCACCAAGAGGGGCTCCATGCTGTCCAAGCTGCGGGAGAAGTTCGAGCAGAGCGGTTGTCTTTGCTCCGAGGCTGGTGTGCTGCCGCTCCGCACGGAGGGGAGGAAGAAGAAGAGTCTGGTGGGGAGGAAGACGCACCGGCCGGAGACCCGCACGCTCAGCACGGCCACCATTGCCAGCACCTGCCTCGGGACGCCGCTGGCCCGCTTCCTGGCCTGCACCGCGGAGCCCGTGCTGGCCTTCAACATCGCCACCGTCGTCTGCGGCCCCCGGAGCTGGCTGTCTCACTGCGCCAAAATCAGCCATTCCCAGCAAGGGCACGTGCTCAGGGGAGGAACAGGCGCGTCCCCCACCGTGGGGGTCATAGGAGATGGACAGGGACAGCCTGGTGGGGAACCCACACAGGCTCCAGCACCCTGGGCCACGGCTCTTGGGAACAGCCTGGAAATGGCATTCCTGGGTGAGGGGGCCAAGCCCATCTCCGGGCTAGCCCCCTCTCCTGCCTCCCACAGGGGTGGGCCCCTTCCTCGCCATGAGCCTGCGGGGTCACTCCTCAAACCAGCCAGCCCAGGGCATGCCAGGGCAGTGGGAGGCGATGGGATGGGGAACCCTCCTGCAGGGGACACTGCACAGCACACCGTGGCGCCTAGGGAAGCTGGGCCAGGCCTGTGGCCTGGGCTCCAGAGCACAGGAGCCGGGATGGCCCCCAAGTTTGCCCTGACAGTTTGCAGTTCTGAGGATGAAACAGAAGGAGTGAGTCTAGGCTCGGAAGAAGACCCCCTGTTTGCGCTCCAGGAGACTTTCCCGGAACAGAAGGTAGTGGGACATATCCCGCCACTTCCGGCACCTGCAGTCCAGGCCCTGCAAGGCACACAGTCAGCCCTGGAGTCTCCCCAGGTAACTGTCACCCGGCCAGTCACATATCAAATGCCACCACCTCCTGCCACACTGCCCAAGGCCATGAAGTCTCCCCACGTGACTGTTCCACGGCCGGACACGTGCCAGGTGCCACCACCGGCTGCCACGCTGCC